>NW_027255476.1:52122-102637 GCF_003086295.3 Arachis hypogaea | reverse complement strand
TAAAGGATTGCTTTAACAATTTATGGGTGAAGCTTATTGACTTCAATGTAATATCCATAATAGGATACCATTAATATAGAAAGGTTTTCTTATGAAATTTGGAAGGAAGAATCTTTTAAATTATCTTAAAGTGTGGGAGTGTTTAGCCCTTTATTAAAGTTTTATCAAAAGAGAACCAAATTGGGGTAAATCCAAATAAAGAACTCTTATAGGATATGCTCAAAATCTAAAGCATATAGAATATTAGAACTTAGTTCTTATATAGTTGTTAAATCAAGAGAGGTAAGGATTTATTGAAAATAGATTTATCAATGATTCAACTTCTAATTCAGAATATCCCCAAATGATACTAATATTTCACAAGAAATAAATAATCAAAAACAATAAACGTTAAGCGACAAAGAGTTTATTGAACAAGTAAGACTTGAGAGTAAGAAGAAAATGACTTGGTTCCAGATTTACTTCTTCAAGCTATCACTTTTTGGTAGAAGGAATAGATTCTATAACAAACAGATTCCTATTTGATGAATATAAGGATGATCATCAACATTCAAAGGCTATGATTCAGGGATTCTGCTTTTGAAAGAACAATAAATGATGAAATACACTCAATATTATCTAGCAATACTTGGTTCTTGTTGATTTGCCTCCAAGATCAAAGCTATAGGATGTAAGTGGCTATTTAAAAGAAAGTATAACATTGATGTTCATTACAAACCTTTAAAGGCAAGGTTAGGGGCTAAGGGGTTTAGACAACAAGAAGGTCTAGACATTTTGATACCTACGCACCTGTGGAAGAATGACTTCTATTAGGACTCTTATAGCATTAGCATCCATTCATAAGCTTTATATACATCAAATGGATATTAAAACAGCTTTTCTAAATGGAGATCTTAATGAAGAAATCTATATAGAGCAACCGGAAGGCTATGTACTACCCAAAAATTAAAAGAAAGTTTGCAAATTAATTAAGTCTTTGTATGGGCTAAAACAAGCACCTAAACAATGGCATGAGAAGTTTGATTCAGTAGTGTTATCAAATGGTTTCTCACATAATAGTTCGGATAAATGTATTTACTCAAATTTACTAAAGATTATGGAGTAATCATTTGTTTATATGTTGATGTCTTGATGATATGTTAATCATTGGAACAAATTTAGAAGGAATTCGTGTAATAAAGGAGTAATCTAACTTCTAAATTCAAGATGAAAGATTTGAATGAAGTTGATACCATATTGGGCAAAAAGGTGCATAAGAATGAAGTTGGCTTTATTTAAGTCAATCTCATTATATCGAAAGGGTATTAGAAAAGTTTGATCATCTCACAATTAAAGAATCTAATATGCCCTATGATCCTAATCTTAAATTAGAAGGAAACATGGGAAGACCTATAGCACAATTAGAATATGCTAGTGCTATAGAAAGTTTAATGTATGCAATGCATTGTAATAGACCTGATATAGCATTTGCTGTGTGCAAATTATCAAGGTTTACAGGAAAGTCTAGCAATCAACATTGGAAAGCTATAACAAGAGTTTTTGGTTATCTCAAGAAAACCATAAACTTGGTATTACATTATAGTGATTATCCCGCATTTTTAGAAGGTTATTCCAACGCAAATTGGGTTACAATCTTAGTGATAACAAATCCAATCCAGGATGGATTTTCACCATAGGTGGTGGAGCAATAAGTTGGGTCTCAAAGAAACAAATATGTATTACACATTCTACTATGGAGGCTGAGTTTATAGCTTTATTAGCCACGGGTAAAGAAGCGGAATAGTAAGAAATTTGTTGTATGATATAAAGCTGTGGGCACAGCAGACGACAACCATTTCAATCTTCTGTGATAGTGAATTAACCATGTCTCGAATATATAATAAGGTTTATAATGGAAATTCTAGACATATTAGTGGACATGAGTTGTAAGGCAACTAATAGATGATGGTGTAATTACATCACTTATGTAAGATCTCAAGAAATTCAGCAGACCCTTTGACTAAAGGTTGTCAAGAGATAAATCAAACTACTGCTAAAATGGGATTAAAATCTACTATTGCTAATGATGGAACCAACCTTATTGATAAACCACTATTTTATGGTTTATCTTGTGCTAAATAGAGTGATTTTATCAATCTTTTATACACTTATCATATGAAATGCATGGTTTTTACATTTTCTTCCCAGATTGATGCTATGATTGAAAACATGCTTCTTTGGCCTTAATTTTGTTAATTTTATCCTCTCTTATTACCATTCGATGCCTTGATATGTGTGTTAAGTGATTTTAGAGTTTCTAGGGCAGGAACGACTTAGAGGATGGAAAGAAAGCATTCAAAAGTGGAAGGAATACAAGAAGTTGAAGGAATTGCTAAGCTGTCAGCCCTGACCTTTTCGCACTCATCGATCATAACTTGAGTTACAGATTTCCAAATGAAGCCGTTCTAGTTGTGTTGGAAGCTACATCCGGGCCTCGAATAAGATATAGTTTGTCATAGTTTCCTTACTGTTAGGCGATGTGCACGAGCAAAACACGCGTACGCGTGGATAGTGCGCAGACAAGCGACGCGTACGCGTGCATGACGCGTACGCGCGCCTGAGCCACGTGCTTTACGTATCAGAAATTGCCAGGAGGCAATTTCTGGGCTGTTTTTGGCCAAATTTTAGCCCAAAAATAGAGATTAGAGGCTGCAGAGTGGAGGAATCAGACAGACACTTATCATTCATATAATTTAGGTTTTAGATGTAGTTTTCTAGAGAGAGAGAGAGGCTCTCTCCTCTCTCTAAGTTTTAGGATTTTTAGTTTTATTCCTTTTCAATTTCATATTTCTATTATTCTTTGATTTAGATTTCTTCTACTATTATTGTTCTAGCACTTTGGTCATCTATTCCTCTTGTTGATTTCTCTATTTTTCCAATTTAGCTTATGAATTTTCATGTTAGATTTGATTTTCTATTTAATGCAATTTGAGGTATTTCATATTTATGATTGCTTTCTTTAATTTATGTTATTGATGCTTTCAATTAGTTGTTTGAATTTTATTATCTCTTATTACTTTTCTATGCTCTTGTGTTGTGCCTACCAAGTGTTTGATAAAATGCTTGGAATGATGTTAGAGTAGGATTTTATGTTCTTGGCTTGGGATGGTAACTTAGGAACTCTTGAGTTACTAATGTCCAAGTAATTGATGATTGGGGGCCATTAAATCTAGTTCTCACTAATTGAATTGGTGGAGAGCTAGGACTTATGGATTTGGATTGATATAGCTCATTTAACTTTCCTTTACTACTAGTTAGATGATGACTTACTGGGATTGATCCTTACCAATTCTCATGTTGTGGTTAGTGATAAGGATAGAGATCCTTGACCACCAAACCTTGCCAATACCCCTTTATCATTTGATTTTCATTACCATTTACGTTTCTTGTTTCTTATTTCAAAAACCCAAATATATCTTTGCATAACCAATTATAAGAACACTTTCCTGCAATTTCTTGAGAGACGACCCGAGGTTTAAATACTTCGGTTATTACTTTAAGGGGTTTGTTACTTATGATAACCAAACTTTTGTATGAAAGAATTATTGTTGGTTTAGAAACTATACTTGCAATGAGAGTTTATTGTTAAATTCTAAACCGTCAAAAATCTGTTCATCAAAATAGTGTCGTTGCCGCAGATTTGCAAACGTGTTCCTTATTATTGGTTATTGTAAATATTTGCTTTTCGCTTGTTTGTTTGATTTTGTTTTTAATTTTTATAAGCTACTATGAATTCTCACCCTTTTGGCTATGAGTCTGGTTACCATTGCAGGAGAGGAGATTACAATGAGAACATGCATCAAGGTTGGAACAACCAAAGATGGGAGGCGCCACAAGGATTTGATCAACCCTCTTGGCAATAAACTCCTCCAATGTGTTACAAGCAACAAGCATTCTGTGATGCATATCAAGGCAATGTTTATGGTGGACCTTTTCGTGACAATCAACCCCCACTATACTATACCTATGAGCCCCCTCCTCTACATAACTTTGAACCACCATACTCACAAGCCACCCACTACCAAACACCCTTCTATGATCCTAATCCTTACCCACCATACTAACCACCTTATGAGCCATATGAACCATATAAAGAGCCACCCTAATTCCAACCCAACTACTCTCCAGAACCACCACCTCCATATTATAATCCCCAAGCGGAACAAGAGTTAAGGGATCATCTCAAGAGACACTGCATCAATTTCAAGCAGTCGTTCATCAATTGGAGCAAGTGGTAAGCCGAAAAGCATATGACGCTTCCATAGCTAAAGAATCTCAACTTGAGAACATGGAATTGAAGTGTGTTGTGCAACAAGTGGACAAGATGGAGAGTGTTGAATCGCCACATCCTTATTATGATGAACCACCTTCATATCATGAACCTTCCCTCCCAAATAATGAATCATCATATCCACCCCGATCTCCAATGGATAACACTCTAAATGTTCTTTTTCCAAAGCAAAGAGAGATGCAAAGGCCGACACAAGAGTTCCAAGGAACTGTGCTAAATTTCACGGCCGCCTTGGGCGAGTTAATAAATTGATTAGCCTCCCAACGGGTAGAGACTTAAGGAACTCCCATAGCTACATATGGAGAATCTAATAGCATGGAGAAAGCCGAAATTATCACAAAAGAGGAAGTGGTTGAAGACTTGGGAGATGCGGAACCTCCATGGGAAAGTCCAGTCATAGAGCCTCCTTCCGAGGTGTTTGATGTTGATGTTGAGGAGGGTGTACAATCTCCACGGCACATCATGGTTGAAGACTTTGCAGAGGTTGATCAAGAGATAGAGATTAAAGAAGAAGAAACACAGCCTCCCCTGCCCTTGGTAGGCAATGAAGAAGAGATTGAATTGGAAGAAAGCTACCAAGAGGAAGCGGTTGAAGTTGAAGAGGCTTGCAAAGAGGTGGAAGAATTCCAAGGGAGTAGAGCTTGCAAGACCATTGGAAACACCTCTTCCAAAGCCATTACCATCACATATAACATTCAAGTGGGTAAAATCCTTATCCTTAACCTTTACTTTTCCACTTGAATATGGTTTTTTTGAGACGGATGGTCAACTTAGAGCTCTTTGTAGCTTTAAGAGTAAGAGGGAGATGGTTAG
This sequence comes from Arachis hypogaea, assembly GCF_003086295.3. Taxonomy (NCBI): domain Eukaryota; kingdom Viridiplantae; phylum Streptophyta; class Magnoliopsida; order Fabales; family Fabaceae; genus Arachis; species Arachis hypogaea. Next base: position 97,494 of record NW_027255476.1, on the reverse strand, counting down.
TGGTAGGAGTTGTCAGGCAAGGTTCGATATGGTTGTATGCTCCAAATTGAAGTACAAGGGTTGGTGTAGAGCTCAATTGAATGGGTCTAGGAAGTTGTTTGGACGCTTCAGTGAGAATTCAAATTGCTTGCCACCTGGTTGGAACAATGATGATCAACAAGAAGACGGGTGCAAAAGCAAGGTTTGTGTCCCTGGAATTCAGTCTAGCAATCAATACTCTTGGGGCCTTGTCACTTGCTTTAACTTGCTTGAAGGCTCTTTGTGCCTAGTTTGGGACCCCAGAGGCTACTGGAAGTACAAACATTGGTGGGGATTCCTGGACGAGTTCAAGCACAAGCCGCCATGACAAGGAGCTCACCACATGTCCAACTTAAGGACTTTAACTAAAGTGTTAGGTGGGAGACAACCCACCATGGTATGATCGTTCCTTTTCATTCTTAGTTTTATTTTGTTTTATTTTTATCCATGTTCATTTATACATTCTGCATCAGCACCTGCATTCTACATAAAAAAAGGGGGATCGACGCGCAAATGCCTAATACGCATCTGCGTCCTTCGTGTATGCGAAATATGGTAGATTGAACAGAAAGTGGCGCGAGAGCTGAGCAAGAAACGTGCTTTAGGCACAATCAAGCCCATGCGTACGCGTGCGCTTCGTTCCACCTTTAGCGACCCACGCGTATGCGTTTATGGCGCGTCCGCGTGGAAGAAGAAATTGGCATAAAACCATGTTTGGCCAGAGAGTTGGGCTGGTCTGGGACTGGTACTGTGTTAGAGGCACAAATTCACCCACGCGTACGCGTTCCTGACACGTGCGCGTCCCTTTTCTACCTATGACCATCCACGCGTGCGCGTACATGACGCGCACGCGTCGTTTACATTTTTGGCCTCCAGCCCAGAATGACCAGAGAGTTGTGCGTATGCGAGGCTGGACTCGCGCGATCGGAACGACCAGAGGCGCATGTCCGTGCACTGGATGCTTACGCGTCCCTTCTTCTTATGCGACCCACGCATCCACGGGCTATACGCGTGCGCGTCGCTGCACCGCCTCACTTAAAGTAGTCCGCCGCCTAGATTTCTTCTTCCCCCTTCTCATCCTTATTCTCTTTCCTTCTCTTTTACATATTGCATTTGCATACTTTTCTTCATTGCATTTTAATTTTGTTCATGTTTTTATCTTCTTTTCTAATTTCTTATTTTTTCATTGGTGTTAAATATTCTTATTCAAATGTTGCATCTTTTCTTGAATTATTTTGGTGCTTTGTGACTTGTTTTAAAATGTTGGATGTTATTAATTATAATTCCATGCTAATTTTTATGATACTTGTATTCCATTTGCATTGATATGCACCTATATTATCTTTCATTACCCACACTCTCTCCCCTATTATTGCAATTTTTTCACTTTTCATATGCCATTTGCTTCTACTGTTTTCTCACTTGCATGTTGTAGCTACTATGTAGTTGAGATCCTCATTATTTGGCATCAACCCACCCATATTCTATTTGTTTCCTTATCTTTATTTCTGGGTTACTTTTCTTCCTTTTTCTTTTCTTTTAGGATGGCCACCGAGAAGGGTAAGGGAAAGCTTCTCAATGGGGCAACCGACAAGTCCATCTGCACAACCTTCGGTGAAAAGCATCAGTTGTAGCATCTCGTCCACTTGCATATCTCAGCATGCACCGAGGACGGTGCAATCTTTAAGTGTGGGGAGGTCGATACCGGCTTCCGTGGGTTAGTTTTTCCTCTCAACACCAATGTTTAATTTTCTTTGTTAGTTCATTGTTGCATTTGCATGTGTAATTGCATGTTTGTTTGATTTTCTGCATAATTTTACCACTGCTTGGTTGAAGTAATATTTTCTTTTTTAAGAAACTTTTTATAGCATCTCACTAATTTGAATTAAAATGTTTGTTAAATTTGTTTGAAGAAATTTTATTTTGGAACATGGTTTAGAGCCCGAACACACAAAACCAGTGAGATTTTGAGCCTATTCGATTGGTTGCATTTTAACAACCACTACTTTATTTTTGGTGTGTGTTGTTCTCTCTATAATTGTGATCTTTGTCTTGCTTAATTTCATATTTCTATTGTTTTGATGTATGCATACACTTATATGATTGAGGTCTTGTTTCACTTAGCTTACATACCCATATGGCCTTAACCTTTCATTATCCTTTGCAAACCAATGTTGAGCCTATTTTACCCATTTGTTCTTTACTTTACCACATCATTAACTCTAAGCAAAAAATAATAATGTCCCTAAGTTGAATCTTTGGTTAGCTTAGACTAGTAAGAGTGCTCATGATCTAAGTGTGGGAAAATTGGGTTGGAAACATTTGGTTTAAGAATTGGGTGTTGTATATTTTGCTGAATTTGTGAAAGAGATAGTTAAGCACATGTTCTTGCATTCAATACTTTAATCATATACATTGAGAAAGACAAAAGAAAAAAAAATAAAAAAAAAGAGAAAAAGAAAAGAAAAAGAGCAAATAATAAAAAGGGGACAAAATACCCTAAGTTAAGTAATAATATCAATACATATGTACTGTACTACATTTGGGATGCATGAATATGTGGTAAATACAGTTAAGGGCAGTTAGATTTTGCATTGTAATTACATGGATTGTCTTAGGTTAGGTGGTAAGTTTAGGTTAATCAAGGATTTGAATTTTAGTCCACTTAACCAAATACATTCCTACCTTGACTCTAACCCCATTACAACCCTTAAAAGACCTCTTGATATGTGTATTTTGTGCATTAAATCTTTGTTGATTGATAGAAGAAGAGCAAGTCTTAGAAAGTAAGGTTAGTAGAGAATTGAGAGAATCAAACCTCAAACACTTGAGTGATTAGAGTGTATACACTTCCCGTGAGGGTTCGATGCTCGATTCTTTGTTCCTGGATTTCATGAGCTATTTTCTTTTGCAAGTCTATTTTTACTTCATTTTTATGATTTGAATTAGTGAAATCCAGTCCATATTTGTTCTTGAAAGATTTATTTACTTTTCACCAAGTAGGTAAAAGCATTTTTGCATTTAGCTGCATTCATATAGATAGGTTGCATTTCATACATCATACCATTTTGCCTTTACTCTTTTAGTTCTCTTGAGCTTAGCATGAGGACATGCTAATGTTTAAGTGTGGGGAATTTGATAAACCACTATTTTATGGTTTATCTTGTGCTAAATAGAGTGGATTTTATCAATCTTTTATACACTTATTCATATGAAATGTATGACTTTTACATTTTCTTCCCAAATTGATGCTATGATTAAAAACATGCTTTTTACCTTAATTTTGCTAATTTTATCTCTTATTACCATTCGATGCCTTGATATGTGTGTTAAGTGATTTCAGGGTTTATAAGGCAGGAACGACTTAGAGGATGGAAAGGAAGCATGCAAAAGTGGAAGGAATACAAGAAGTTGAAGGAATTGCTAAGCTGTCAGCCCTGACCTCTTCGCACTCAATCGATCATAAATTGAGCTACAGAGGTCCAAATGAGGCGACTTTAGTTGCGTTGGAAATCTAACATCCGGGGCTTCGAAATGATATATAGTTTGCCATAGTTGCCTTGCTGTTAGGCGATGCGCACATGCAAAGCACGCGTACACGCGCATGAGCCACGTGCTGTACGTATCAGAAATCACTGGGGGCAATTTCTGGGCTGTTTTTGGCCCAATTTTTAGCCCAAAAATAGAGATTAGAGGCTGCAGAGTGGAGGAATCAGACAGACACTTATCATTCACATAATTTTATGTTTTAGATGTAGTTTTCTAGAGAGAGAGCCTATCCTCTCTCTAGGTTTTAGGATTCTTAGTTTTATTCCTTTTCAATTTCAGATTTCTATTATGCTTTGATTTAGGTTTCTTCTACTATTATTGTTCTAGCACTTTGGTTATCTATTCCTCTTGTTGATTTTTCTATTTTTCCAATTTAGCTTATGAATTTTCATGTTAGATTTGATTTTCTATTTAATGCAATTTGAGGTATTTCATATTTATGATTGCTTTCTTTAATTTATGTTATTGATGCTTTCAATTAGTTGTTTGGATTTTATTATCTCTTATTACTTTTCTATGCTCTTGTGTTGTGCCTACCAAGTGTTTGATAAAATGCTTGGAATGATGTTAGAGTAGGATTTTATGTTCTTGGCTTGGGATGGTAACTTAGGAACTCTTGAGTTACTAATATCCAATTAATTGATGATTGGGGCCATTAAATCTAGTTCTCAATAATTGAATTGATGGAGAGCTAGTACTTATGGATTTGGATTGATATAGCTTATTTAACTTTTCTTTACTACTAGTTAGAGGATGACTTAATGGGATTGATTCTTACCAATTCTCATGTTGTAGTTAGTGATAAGGATATAGATCCTTAACCACCAAACCTTGCCAAAACTCCTTTATCATTTGATTTTCATTACCATTTACGTTTTTTGTTTCTTATTTCAAAACCCCAAAATATACCTTTGCATAACCAATTATAAGAACACTTCCCTGCAATTCCTTGAGAGATGACCCGAGGTTTAAATACTTCGGTTATTACTTTTAAGGGGTTTTTTACTTGTGATAACCAAACTTTTGTATGAAAGTATTATTGTTGGTTTAGAAACTATACTTGCAATGAGAGTTTATTGTTAAATTCTAAACTGTCAAAAATCCGTTCATCACTTATTCTAGTAGGCCACTAGTTTCAAGGTTTAACGGGTAACAAGTTATTTAGCAATTGGAACACTAATGTATATGATTTAGTGCTATTTACAATAAATTAGGAGGGTGATTTAAAATTCTTAATGGAATGATAATATTATTTATCAAAAGATTCCACCTATATGAATATAGGAGTGGTGCCGCTCTAATCGAGAATTTTAGACATTTTATTCCTGTAAATATTCATGAAACCATGATAAGCATAAGGTCATATAAGTGCTTAAAATTATAAACTCTTGAACTTTGAGGGTATAAATAAGAAAAAGTCTAGGGGCCAGCAGTTTTATTGAATTTTAGCCAGCATGTAACCAGCAGAGGAAGGTGAGCTATTGGATGAAATCTCACACCAATCTCACACCATCAAATCATCATTGATGGCTAGTTGATGGCTAACAATCACAAAAATTGCTGGCCCCTAGCATTGCTCTATAAATAATGTGTGTGATTTTTGGTACTAACATATAGAGTATATGTTTAATCGATTAGACACCTATTACTTCGTTAGAACTTTAAATTTACACTAAAAAAATGTTTAATCTTAGTGACACATTCTTTATGCATATAATTGTATAGTATTTAAATTTTGTAAATAGTGGAAGATTAAAAGATATTTACAAATTTATATATATTAATATTAATTTTATTAATAATTAATATTAATATTTAAGTGAATGATTAAAATCTTATCTGGTTTTGAGTTAGTTATTTGTTAACCGGTGATATATATTTATGTATGTGATGGTTAGTGTGTGAAATGATACATTATGCTTATTCACACAACAAATAAAGAGTTATGACTATTCATACAATAACAAAAGGTCACAACTATTTAACATGGTATGTGACTTTTAGTTATTCATGTAACATATCTATATATAAATATTCCTTACACTCAAAATAAACACAGCAAGAAAAAATTGTTTTGTCAAGCCTTATTTTCTCATTCTTCTAAAGTTTAAGAGAGTTGAAATTTTTTTTATTATTGTTAATTAATAAATTTATTGGTTTTATTGTATCTTAAAAGAGTATTATTATCAATCTTATAACAACTAAATATGAAGATAAATATCTTTATAAAAAAAGCAATTTAATCATATGTTAAAATCACTACACAAATATAAAATTTTATCATCTTACCATCTTCATATACCCAACATTATGTGTATGAAGAATTTTAATAAGTCATTGTACTTTCTTCTCAATGAAGTGGTAAATAACCAATTAATTTAATCAAATGTCTCAGAGTACGTCATTGACATTGTCCTTTATAAAAATGATAAAAAAAATTACATTTTTGTCACAGGTCATGAAACGCCCTTTTTTTTTTGTCTCAAAGTACATCTGTTATTTTTTCTATTTGAGTTTTAGATTTCCATTCGCAGTTGAATTTATGTTTGGTTGAACAATTTATTTTTGAATGATAGAACCTAACCTAGAGAGTTATCTAAGCAGTTATGTTGCAGCATGTTAGAATGATACAGAATATTGAACACAATTTAAACTTCTAATATTAAGTATTAAATTGATCTTTTATGTGTAGGTGTAATTTTGTTTTGATCCTTAAGATTTAAAGTGTTATATTTAAATTTAAAAAAATTTATTTAGCTTCAATATAGTCCTACTATAAGATCAAAGTTAAATAATTAATGAAATGACCTACATGACAGTGGTACAAGAACAAAATCAATAATTTGCAAAACAAATATAAACTCTAAAAGTACAAAATCAACCGTGGATGCATCAATATATTTATTTATTATTTTCTTTAGTTCTATAGAAAATATTTTATTTAAATTATAAGAATGATAAATAAATATATTGATACATCTACGGTTGATTTTGTATCTCTGGAACTTGTATTTGTTCTCTAAATTATCGACCTTCTTCTTGTACTACTGTTATGTAGAATATTTCGTTAATTATTTAAATTTGACCTCACAGTGAGACTACATTGAAGCTAAATGAAATTTTTTTGAATTTGAATAATGATATTTTAAACCTTAAAAATCAAAACAGAATTATGTCTAAATATAAGAGACCAATTTAATATTTTATCTAACTTTTTTAATTATTTGTTATTAGTCTTGCTCATAAATTATACTTTATTAGAGTAGATATTTTAAATTTTTCAAACGTATTTTTAATTGGACCAATGAAAATGATTCACAAATAGTATTTTACTTGAAAACCACTTGAAAAATGATTGATACATATAGATTGATAGCCTAAAGAAAAGCCATGCAGCCAATAAATTTGACATTTTATTTTTTCAATTTGCTTTGATATTGTATTTTGAACTATAAAAATTTAGGTGTGCTGTGAATATGTTTTGATGATTTTTTATATAATAATTATAAGAATATAAATCATTAGAATAAATCAATAAAATGATACATAGAATGACGGTTACTTTTTTTAAATATTAAATGATATTTGGTGTAATGTGTAATTATGATGTAGTTATATATTTTACTATGATATTAAAAGTTAGTAGGAATCCTCTTCACAATTTGTAGGCAGTAATGAGAAAATAAAAAAATAGCAGAAAATATGAAAATAGAGGGAGTGACTAGATAGATAGTGGAGATGATTTGTGAGGAAGAAAATAAAATTTGAGATTTATAACCGCCCAAAACTCATTTCTTTTTTATCTTCTTCACAAATTTTCCATCATATTTCTAGTTACCCTTTCTATTTTTTTTTGTTTTTTTTTTGTCTTCTTGTTATTGGCTACAAATTATAGAGAGCGATTACTGCTACTCTTAAATATCGTAATAAAAACACACGATTATAATCACGCATTATACCAATTGGTAGCCAATATTTTTTTTAGATAAATCTAGAATAACTAATTTGATTTTTTTTTGTTACAAAAACTTTAAATTTGAATATATGATTAGTCTCTTATGTAATTTGAATATATAATTTTTTGTTTGTGAATTTGATCAAATGGACAGAGACATATAAAGATAGGACCATATCAAAATTCTTTGTTTTTTACCAATTCAATATTTTTCTTATAATTAGTGTTTTTTTTGTTATTAATTGTAATTCTTATAGAATAGAAAAATGATATTTGATTTCATATATAATTGAATTTTTTTGTTTTTGAATAGTTAAAACGTATTCTAAAAGTTATCATTTAAAGAAATTATTAAAATATATAAATTAATGTAAACTAAAATATTAAAAAATATTAACTATATTAATTTTTTAACTAAATTAAATTTTAATATAACAAAAGAGATTAATTATTTAATCTTTCTGTATACTAAGTAAATTATTCTTTTAAAAAATATATATTAATTCTTTTGTAAACAAATTATAAATAAGTATATAAAGTAGATTAAATACATAACTCACAGGTAGTGTGCAAGTCATATACGAAGAGTCTAATAATATAACAAAAAGTTATTTAATTAGTATTTGTTGTTTGTGTGATTATAATATAAGTTATTTTTATTAAAATTTTAATTTTTTGAAGTTGTATAACATTTATAATATGTAACAATATTTATTTAAATATACAAATATAATAGCTTTTATATTTAAGTAAAATTCGTTATTATAGACTAAAAAAATAACTAAATTATTCAACTAAAAAATAAATGACAGAATAATCTTATACACTCTATAATAAATTTCTATATATAAAGAATTTTTTAAAATTAAAAATAATAACTGTTAATAATAATACAAAAATATCAATAAATTTTTACAATGAATTAATATTTGATCTACACATAATGCAGGTTTTACACTAGAAAGTTAAATTATTGTGAAACGGTAAAGGGAAAAAACAAAGAAATATCTCCGTTCTTCACCAAAGGGTTTCCGATTTCTCTGTTGAAATCATTAGTTAACTTTACTTAACCCCGTTTTAAATTTTAATACACGGCTTGATTAGTAATCATACGTCTTCATTGTTCATTGTTTTCTGACTATTTTCTGAACGAGGGGCAATTTGGGAATGGAGGATGCCAGGTAAGCCATCCACGTCAAAAGCATAACTGAAGTCTGAGGACGTGTCTGACACGTAGGGCCCACAATGAGCATGTGCTTGCCACGTGGCATATTCTAATTAATTTTCTTCATCTACCAATGGGACCATTTTTCCGTTGATAAAAACTGAATATTATTTCCCTCACTTTCTTTTTGTGACCTCTTAAAACAGAGAGAAGAAAGTGAAAGCAAGCAAGAGAGAAAAAGTGAGAAACAGACATGCTTCCGATTCTCTTCCGGCGATAAACTTCCGGCAACTCGCACCGGCAATTTCGCCGATCCATTTTCTCTATTTTTCGGTAAGCACCATTCGGATACTATTTTCGGCGAAGAAATCAAAGCTTACGCGTTCCACATTCTCCTAAAACCATTTCTGGATCGAGTCTTCTACTACAAGCTCTCGTCGGTGATCTTCTTCAACCTTTTTTCGGCTTCGGTTCGCTTTTGAACTTCCTATTTAGCCTCCAGATCCTTGCCTTGTTAGCAGAGAGTGGTTTTCTAGGGTTTGAGTACACTTCACTTTGTTTAAGCTCTTGAACTTTGTGGCTACTTTTGGTGTCTCTGTTACTGTGTACGTTTCTTCTTCCTTTCTGCTAATGCCGCTGTTTCGTCTTCTTCCACACTGTATTCTTTGACTCATTCTGCTGGTTTTCAAATCTAGCCGTTGTATATCTATATAAAAAGAAACAATTTTTTTTTCTTTCTCTTAACCCATTTTCGGAATGAGCTTACTCTGAAGTCGAGTTCTGTTTTCATTTTCCAAATTCGCGAACTTTGAATCTCTTCATTTCTTTTTTCCAGCTTTGTTTTCACATGGGTCTTTAGTGTCTGAAAATGCGAGCAGTTTCAAACATGAGGGTGCTTCTCCGCTTCTTCTTCTCGGGTTTTTTGCTGGCGGTGTCGGTGGCCGCCGTGAGTCCGTCTCTGAACGACGACGTTTTGGGATTGATTGTGTTCAAAGCTGACATACAAGATCCCAAGGGAAAGCTTTCATCTTGGAACGAAGACGATGATAACGCGTGTGGTGGTGGTTGGGTTGGTGTGAGGTGCAATCCTAGATCCAACAGGGTCATTGAGCTCAACCTTGATGGCTTCTCTCTTTCTGGGAAGATTGGTCGAGGTTTGTTGAGGTTGCAGTTCTTAAGGAAGCTTTCACTCGCCAAGAACAACCTCACTGGTGGAATAAGCGCCAACATTGCTCACATTGAAAATCTTAGAGTCATTGATTTGAGTGATAACAATCTCTCAGGAGAAGTTCCTGATGATTTTTTCCGACAATGTGGGTCCCTAAGGGCTGTTTCCTTGGCCAGGAACAGGTTCTCTGGGAAGGTTCCTTCTAGTTTGGGCTCTTGTTCTGCTGTTGCTTCCATTGATATGTCTTCTAACCAGTTTTCAGGTTCTGTTCCTGCTGGGGTTTGGAGTTTGAGTGGTCTCAGGTCTCTTGATTTGTCTGGGAACTTGTTGGAGGGTGAGATTCCAAAAGGGGTTGATGCTTTGAAGAATTTGAGGAGCATAAGCCTAGCAAACAATCAGATTTCAGGAAAGATTCCGGAAGGTTTTGGAAGCTGCTTGCTCTTGAGATCTGTTGATTTTGGTGAGAATTCGCTTTCCGGTACCCTGCCGGGGGATTTGAAGAATCTAAAATTGTGTAGTTACCTTGGTTTGCGTGGGAATGCTCTCTCAGGAGAGGTTCCTGAGTGGATTGGAGAGATGATAGGCCTTGAGACATTAGACGTCTCGCGGAATAGGTTTTCTGGTCAGGTGCCGAATTCTGTTGGAACTCTTCAGTTATTGAAGATGTTGAATTTGTCTGGTAACAGTTTCACTAATAACCTGCCTGAGTCTATGGCAAATTGCACTAGCCTATTGGCCTTGGATGTTAGCCATAATTCGATGTCTGGTGCTCTTCCATCTTGGATCTTCAAGTCAGATTTGGAGAATGTTCTGGTATCTGAAAACAAGGCGCGAGGTGGCTTGAAAACTTCTTTGTTTTCCTTGGCTGAAGTTGCAGTTCAAAGTCTTAAAGTTTTGGATTTTTCTGATAACACATTTTCTGGTGAGATTCCATCTGCTATTGGAGATTTAAGCAGCTTGCAGTTTCTGAATTTATCACAAAACTCCCTTAGAGGTCCTATACCTGCTGCAATTGGTGAATTGAAAATGTTGTCTAGTCTTGACCTAAGTGAGAATCATCTAAATGGAAGCATACCTTGGGAAATAGCTGGAGCCATGTCCTTGAAGGAGCTGAGATTGGAAAATAATTTTTTAGTTGGGAAAATACCAACTTCCATTGAGAACTGCTCTTCTTTATCAACTTTGTAAGCTCTCTTTCCTTTACCCTTAATACATGTTTCATTGTAGCAAATGAAGTCTTCGTTTCGTATATTTCCAGTTGGTAGTTTTGGTTGGCCCATTTAGTTGATTTTGTTTAGGTTCTTTCGTTATATGGATTTGCTTCAAAATATGTCTATTTGATTGAATCTGATATGCAACTTTGTCGTTTTTGCCATATGATTGCCTGACCATTATGCCTATATTTTCCTGATTAATATTTGTAAAAAAAAAAATCATCCAGTAAGATCCTACATTCTTTTTCTGTTTTTGGCTCTAATCCTCAATTTTGCCTTCTTTTTTATTCCTTCCCTTTATTTTTGGCTCATTGTGTAGGATCCTGGCGCAGAACAGACTGAGTGGTTTGATACCTGCAGCAGTCGCAAAATTAACCAACCTACAAACTGTTGACTTCTCATTTAACAACCTTACTGGAACCCTTCCTAAGCAATTGGCCAACCTTCCCAATCTAGTTTCCTTCAATTTATCTCACAACAATCTACAAGGAGAACTGCCAGCAGGTGGTTTCTTCAACACCATTTCGCCTTACTCTGTTTCCGGGAATCCATCCCTTTGTGGCTCTGCTGTGAACAGATCATGCCCTGCTGTCATGCCCAAGCCTATTGTTCTAAATCCCAACACTTCCACTGACTCTGGCTCGGGTACACTACCACCAACTATGGGACACAAGAGAATCATTCTCAGCATTTCTGCACTCATTGCCATTGGTGCAGCTGCTGTCATTATAGTTGGTGTGATTGGCATCACTGTTCTGAATCTCCGTGTTCGGGCCACCGAGTCTCGATCTCCAGCCACCCTCACATTTTCTGCTGGGGATGAATTCAGCCATTCCCCAACTACAGATGCCAACTCTGGCAAACTTGTCATGTTTTCAGGCGAGCCTGATTTCAGCTCTGGAGCACATGCCTTGCTTAATAAGGATTGTGAGCTTGGACGTGGAGGGTTTGGAGCTGTATACCAGACAGTTCTTAAAGATGGACGATCGGTCGCCATAAAGAAACTCACTGTATCCAGCCTTGTCAAGTCCCATGAAGATTTTGAAAGAGAAGTGAAGAAATTAGGAAAAGTCAGACACCAAAATCTAGTGGAATTAGAAGGTTATTATTGGACTCCATCACTGCAGCTCCTTATATCTGAGTATGTCTCAGGTGGCAGTCTCTACAAGCATCTCCATGAAGGATCGGGTGGAAACTTCCTCTCATGGAATGAGAGGTTCAATGTGATTCTTGGGACAGCAAAGGCCTTAGCTCACTTGCACAACTCAAACATTATTCACTATAACATTAAGTCTACCAATGTCCTTCTTGACAGCTATGGCGAACCAAAAGTAGGGGATTTTGGTCTAGCAAGGCTGCTACCAATGCTTGACAGGTATGTTCTGAGTAGCAAAATTCAAAGCGCCCTTGGCTACATGGCACCCGAGTTTGCCTGCAAGACGGTGAAAATTACCGAAAAATGTGATATTTACGGGTTTGGAGTCTTGGTCTTGGAGGTTGTTACAGGGAAGAGGCCCGTTGAATACATGGAGGATGATGTGGTGGTACTCTGTGACATGGTGAGAGGCACATTGGAAGAAGGCAGGGTGGAGGAATGCATTGATGAAAGGCTACAAGGGAAGTTCCCAGCAGAGGAAGCGATTCCGGTGATGAAGTTAGGCTTAATATGTACCTCACAAGTGCCATCCAATAGGCCTGATATGGGAGAGGTTGTTAGCATACTGGAGCTGATAAGGTGCCCCTCCGAAGAACAAGAGGAGTTGGTATGAATCCCATGAGTTTAACTTGCATTCTTCATTACAATGATGAGCATGGATGGCGGGTTATCCGGCGACGAAGAATCCGGTTTTATTTATTGAGAGAAATTAATAGTTGGAAAAGAAAAAAAATGTTATCTTTTGATTTACAATTTCTTGTTCTTGTTGGGGTTTTCTTTCTTCTAGTCTGTTTCAAGATTTCTCTTCTCTGTATGCTACAACTAGGATGCCGGATTCCTTTTCACCGGGTTCCATTTTGGGCCCCATTTGATGATGAAAAAACTCTTTGGAAATTGTTGCTCAATTACTCATATTTCATATTTTAGTTTGTCTGCTTATTGGTGTCTCATTCGTTGTACCGAAAGCTTTTCCCTAAACTTGGGGGAATGATGATATTGTCATGCTTTTCTTATGAGGCGTATGAAAGAAGGTAGAATTGGGACACTAACATCATGTAATGGTAGCAAGCAACTAGCAAGCATACTAGATAATTGATTCACTCATTTGGAAAATCCATTTAACATTATTGTGAATTTGAAATGCTACATGATGGATCTAACTCTGTCAATTAATAATGGAGTTTTAGTTTTTCTTCAGTTACATAATTACTATCATTTTACTACATTTTGTGGGGTTGAGGCACTTGAAATTTTTGATATACATAATCTAGGAGGTGCATTAATTGAGTTCAACTTCAACACTTGAACTAGCGGGCTCCCACATGATCCTTTATGTGATGGCAAAGTTAAACCAACAAAACATTTTCTCTAACTTGACATTGTTTTTCCCCTTCAATTGGTCAAGCACTGATTTCGTAGCTGGAATGGTCTGGTTGTTAGGCAAAAAATGAAAAATGAATTTGACCGATAAGATTAGGATGCTTCCATTCATTCACTCATAAAAAAATGTGTAGGTGTAATTAGAAGAAAATGCCAACTTGTACAAAGTCAAAAGTGGATGTAAGAGCCATGGGGCTCCAGAGAATCTTTGCACCCACTTTTGGGAAATTATATAAAATCTAATAATAATGATTTCATATAATAATGGGGATGGGAAGAAAAGGCTTCCATACACATGAGAGCGCATGCCTTGATATCATGCTGGCAAATAGTGAATCTCTGTTATGAGATTATATAATATTACATGATATGATGCTGTCGGAATAGAAGCTCTCTTTTTCGTTATTAATTATAATTATTAATTTATTATAGACTCACAGTCACGGTAGACAGCAGTACTCCGATTATTATATATTGCTTGCTGCCCATGTTCCTGCCTTTTAGGCTTTTCATTTTCTCTCCCCTTTTTTTTTTCGTTTAACTATTTTTTGTGTGTGGATATAACTATATCATGTGCTAATGCTTTTATATGGAAAATTTCTTCATTCCTTTATGCTGAAACTCAGTTTCCTTTCGAGCTTATTATAGATTTTACCTCACTGTAATAGTACATACAGTAGGAGGTTAAATTTTATCTTTTAGCAATTTGAATTTTTCCATTGAAGCCAAAGTTCTAGCTTTATTATTTGATGGAATCTTGGTCAGTACTTGACCGCGCTAAATCCAATACCTTTTATGTTGTCTTCACAAAGAAAAAGAAATGTCAGTTCTCATTCCTCGATCCAAATTTAAACCTTGGTTTTGTTCTTTTCTTGTAATCAGGCCAATTGGGACTCGTAACAACATTTTATTTTTTATTAAAATTATTGATAATTTGCATTGATTAATAATAGCATGATATAAAGTTGTGCTTATTAAAAATAAAAGATAATAAGAATCATTTACACAGTTATCTAAGCTTCTAGAGCATATTTTATTCCAATTTTCTTCCCCTCCAAACATAAAAAGGCCAAAATACGGAGGGAAGCGCTCAGTGAGTTGTCCCTATACTGTAGGATGGTGCTTGCTGTAAATTAATATATGAACGAAGGGTGTTGGGCCCAAAGTTAACCTAATTCATTGGCTTTCTCATCGTCCTCTATTAACCACATGGAGTCATGGACCATTTCTCCTTATTCCACCACTATTTCGAGAATCTAAATCAATATATCTCAACGTGCATCTCAAACAAATTTGCCTTACAGGAAAGTATCGTTTTTGTCCCCAACGTTTGGGGTAAGTCCTATTTGTGTGCCTAACGTTTAAATCGTCCTATTTGTATCCCTAACGTTTATAAAAGTGATTCAATATTATCCTACTATCAATTATACTAACAAATCAGATTATATTTTTCAATTATTTTCACTTGGATGTATTCATTCTCAATTAGGTCGCACTTGGATGCGTTCGACTTTAATATTATACCCATTATTTGTGTTTAGATTCAATTATATCCCTAGAAAAGTGAATTACGTAAATGTTGTAGGAATTAGTTTCAACTTTTGATGAGCTATTTTTCGGAGTGGATTATCGATTCTATCCCAGATATTTATATTTTAACTTCAAGAAGAGATTTTTAAAACTCAAACTAAAGCGTTCATGATGTGTAATTGACGGCAGGATAACATTGAATCACTTTTACAAACGTTAGGGATATAAATAGGACGATTTAAACGTTAGGGACACAAATAGAATTTACCCCAAACGTTGAGGACAAAAACGACACTTTACTCTTTACCTTATTATGTAAACTTGAGTCAATCCTGTGTATTAGTAGTACTGTCACTAATGAGGGGTTTATATGTTTGACTGCACATTTTGTTAATGAGAACTGGAAATTACAGAGTAAAATTCTCAATTTTTGTCATATGCCTCCTCCTCACACAGGATTTGAATTGTCTTCTAAAATCTTTACGCTTTTGAATGAGTGGAAAGTTGATAAAAAGATTTTTTCCATTACTTTGGATAATGCTTCTTCTAATGATACTTGTGTTGAACACTTGAAAAGTACTTTGGATGTGCATGGTTCATTGTTGTGTGGTGGTGAATTCTTTCATGTTCGTTGGTCTGCTCATATTTTAAATTTTATTATCCAAAATGGAATGAAAATATGTGGTGATGCAGTGTGTAAGATTAGAGAGGGTATTAAGTTTCTGAGAAAATCTGAAAGTCGAATGGTTAAGTTTAAAGAATGTTTTGAAGATATTGAGGGACTTGAGTATACGACTGCATTATGTTTAGATGTTCCTACTAGGTGGAATTCACTTTATGCAATGCTTGCAAGTGCTATTCCTTATAAGAAAGCTTTTGAAATGTATAAAGTAAAAGAAGCTGGGTTTAGGGAGTATTGTCCTTCATCAGATGAGTGGAGAAGAACTGAAAAGATATATGATTTCTTGTTACCATTTTACGAAACTACCAAGTTGATGTCTGGAACTTCTTACCCAACATCCAACTTGTATTTTTTACAAGTTTGGCAAATCCAGCTGATTTTAATGAATAGTTTGAAGAATGATGAAGTGCTTATAAGGATCATGGGAGAAAAAATGATGATTAAGTTCAAGAAATATTGGGAACAATACAGTGTTGTTCTTGCATTTGAGGCAGTTCTTGATCCTAGATTTAAACTCAACACTTTGGTTCATTGCTATAATGAGATTGATCCTATTAGTGTTAAAGACAAAGTGGAGCATGTGAAGAGTAAGTTATACAAGTTTTTTGAGGTTTATGACCAAAATTTCTCTACAACTGTAGAGACTTCTTCCCAACTTTCAAGTAATTTTTCTCAAGCAACATCTTTTGCAATTGGAACTCAGCTTATTAAAATTGTTGGTGTAAGTATTTTTATCTACTTGATTATATGTGTTTTTTATTTTTCATGCTTTTTGATTCATATATTGTTTGTAATGCAAAGGATTTGATGTCCCGTAATCAAGAAGCTGAAGTGAAAAGTGGAAAGAACCAACTCGATATTTATTTGAGTGAGGCAATATTATTTTGCAATGATGCAATCATTGATGTTTTGCAATGGTGGAAAGACAACCATCATCGTTTTCCAACACTATCACTAATGGCACGAGATTTGTTGAGCATTCCTATTACTACCGTGACTTCAGAATCTGCATTTAGCATGGGTTCTCATGTTTTGAATAAGTATAGAAGTCATTTGTTGTTAGATAATGTTGAAGCAGTGATTTGCACCAGAAATTGAATACGTGGATATGATGATTTTGGTATATTATATTTATGACATACATACTTGAGTGATTTTGAACATTATTATGTACTATTTTGCTAATATATTTATTTACTTTTTTCTAGAGGAAGATAAAGATCAGGAAGATATTGCAAAAGGAGAAGGCTATTCTTCAGGAGTTGGTTCCAATGATGTTATTAACTTATATGAAGATGAAGATGAAAATTAAGTGTATTGAATTAAGTTTAATTTGATTTGAAGACTATTTATAATTATGTTTTTGGACTTTGGATTATATAGTTATTTTGTCTATGGGACTATTTATAACTATGACTTGAATATTTTGGATAATTGGATTATGTTTATTTACTTTGAAGACTATTTATATCCTTTGAAGACTATTTATATTTAATATTTATATTTATATTGATTTAAATAGAAGATATTAGATATGTTCTTATAAAAAAGAAACAATTAATTAGGTGGGTTTAGCCCGATTTATATTGATTTAAATAGAAGATATTTGTTCTTATTAAAAAAAAAACTAATTAGAGCCCGCCATTAGGCGGGGCGGGCTAGGATTTTGGGACCGCCTGAATAGGCGGGGCGGGGCGGGCCAGCCCGCCAGAGAGCGGGCTTCCGGCGGGGCGGGGCAGGCTTCCCCGCCTGACACCCCTACTTATGCTTTTCATTCTTTAGGTATCTAGTTGATGAAAATTTTTAGGAAATAAGCTGCATATTTTTTAATTATTATTCTTTTTTATTTTATAGTTTCCCATACTAGAAGCGTCCATAGCAAAAAATTCTATAAATGTGAATTCAAATCAGTTTGTGTAATTGTGTAAATAAGTTTTAATTTACTCATGGTAAAAGTATAAATCAAATGTGCTCGTGAGGGTCAAATTAAATTAGATCAACATCCACTTTTTCTTTTATTTTTGACCTATTTTTGTTGTTGACCTAACTTGGTATATTTTATCATATCCTATAAATGTGATATATCTATTAAGTTTTGCAAGTGTGGATTTTGCCATTGATTTTATTTTATTTATTTTCTTTCTCAAGAATAGCTAAATTAATCGAGTGTAGACTTCAAATATGATTCTATACTCTTTTGGAGAGCAGTTATGTTACACATACAAGCTAAGTCTTTTTAACTTATAAGTCTTACAAGTTGGGCCAAACCTAATAGAAGCTACGCTCACCTATAAAAGCGTGTTAACACACGCATCACGTTTCCAAAGTGCTCCTTCATCATTATGAACGACTCTTCTTCTTCCTCGATAAAAACACAACTGTCATTTTTTCTTTGCATTTCTCGTCTTCCTCTTCTTATTCCTCTTCCTTCTTCTTCTCTTTCTTCTTTGTGTTTCTCCTCCTTTTTCTTCGCGTGTTTCAACTTTAGTATCGTGTTTCTCCTCCTTCTTCTTTTGATTTTGCAACATTATGTATTTTTTTCTTCTTTATTTGATTTTTTTCTCCCAAAAAGAATTATGAAAATATGAAATAAGAAGATGAAGAAGAAGAAGCAGCAAAAGATGAAGAGGAGAAAGATGAAGAGTTCTGAATTATGCAAAACTTATCAGAATAAAAATACACCCAAATATCTTCGTTACACCCAAATTTGCTGCAAATACAGAAATGAATTATGCTACGTGTACACTAAAATCAATCACCAAAATCAGCCACCAGTATAAAATACATACTGGAATACAAATATACATTGAAAATAAATTAAATCACACATATATTTATACACAAATACATTGGTAGCTGATTTTAGTGTACAAATAACATTTTTGTTAAGAAAAATATTTCCTCTAATGCTGCATTTTCTTCTTCTTCTTCTTTTCCTTATTTCTTTCTTTCTTTTAGTTAAATGAATATAAGTTCATCTTCTTCCAAGTAATTTTGTAGCATTATGTGTTTCTTCTTCTTCTTTATTTGTTTGATTTTTTTGTTTTTATTCTTGTTAAGAGAGTAAAACAAGAAGAAACTTGAGAAGGTAAAACAAAAAGGAAACGATGAAAAAAAGAAGAAGAAGATCGTGATGATGATAAAAAAAAAGAAGAAGCAGCAGAAAATGAGGAGGAAGAAGAAGAGTTCTGAATTATGCAGAATTTATCAGAATAAAAATACAGCCAAATATCTTTGTTTTACACCTAAATTTGCTGCAAATACAGAAACGAGTTATGCTACATGTACACTAAAATTAGCCACCAAAGTCAGCCACCAGTATAAAATACATACTGGAATACAAATATATATTGAAAATAAATTAAAGCACACATGTTTATACACAAATACATTGGTGGCTAATTTTAGTGTATAAATAGCATTTTTGTACAGAAAAATGTTTTCTCTAATGTTGCATTTTTTTCTTCTTCTTCTTTTCCTTATTTCTTTCTTTCTTTTAGTTAAATGAATGTAAGTTCATCATCTTTTAAGTAATTTTGCAGCATTATATATTTTTTCTTCTTCTTTGTTTGATTTTTTTATTCTTATTAAGAGAGAAAAATAAGAAAAAACTTGAGAAGGTAAAACAAAAAGACAAAGATGAATATGAAAAGAAGAAGAAGAAGATGATGATGATGATGAAAAAAACGCAGCAGCAAAAGATGAGGAAGGGGAAGAAGAAGAGTTTTGAATTATGCATAACTTATCAGAATAACAGTACACCCAAGTATCTTCGTTTTTACACCCAAATATCTTCATGTTACATCCAAATTTGCTGCAAATACAGAAAAATATTTCCTCTAATGCTGTAATTTTTTCTTTTGAATTGAACCACACTTCAGCCACTTGATTGGATTCAAAAACAATAGTCAATTTTGTTCTGGTTCAGTTGACAATCTGAACTTGAATTATTCATTATATTCAACAACGAGATAACTGATGATGGAGGAGAAAGAGAAAAAGAAAGGAAGATAAGAAAATCTAATGAAAAAGAAGGAGGAAGAAGAGGAGGAGGAGAAAAAGGTGGTGTTGATGACGACGATAACGAAGAATAAGAAGAAGAAGAACGTGCGTGCGTTGATTGAAAAATCTGTTAAGGAGGAGCGTGAAACAGACGTGCCATAAGAGGCGCGTTTTAGGAGTAAGTGAATTTCAAGACTTGTAAGACTTGTATAGTAGAAAATTTTTTATGTGGAGATTAATTTTTTGGAGAGCAGAATCGCAATTATGTAAAGGATATTTACAAATTTATATATATTAATATTAATATTTAAGTGAACGGTTAAAATCTTAACCAGTTTTGAGTTAGTTATTTGTTAACCGGTGATATATATTTATGTATGTGATGGTTAGTGTGTGAAATGATACATTATGCCTATTCACACAAAAAATAAAGGGTTGTGACTATTCACACAACAACAAAGGGTCACAACTATTCAACATGGTATGTGACTTCTAGTTATTCATGCAACACATATATATATATATATATATATATATATATATATATATATATATATATATATATATATATCCCTTTTACTCAAAACAAATACAGTAAGAGAAAATTGTTTTGTCAAGCCTTATTTTCTCCTTCTTTTAAAGTTTAAAAGAGTTAAGAATTTTTTATTATTGCTAATTAAGAAATTTATTGGTTTCATTGTATCTTGGGAGCGTATTGTCATCAACCTTATAGCAACTAAGTGTGGAGACAAATATCTCTCTAAATAAAGCGATCTAATCTTGCCTTGAAACTACTACACAAATATAAGATTTTGTCATCTTACTATCTTCATATACCTAACAATTTTAGAGAGATACTCCTTGAATATGGCACAAGATTAAAACACCACGTTCAAGGTCATGAATCAAGAGTTTGTCAAGTTAGATCGCTTTGATGGAACGAACTTCAACCGTTGGAAGGACAAGATGATGTTTCTTCTTTCGGTTCTCAATCTTGCATATGTGATTGACCCAAAGACTACACCAATTGCCGATGTCGCTGAAAATTCCACATCGGAAGAGAAAGAAAAGATTGTTCAATTGAAGAAGAAATGTGATAAAGATACTTTTGTATATCGAGGTCATATTCTTAACACTTTATCCGACCTCTATGATCTCTATATGTCAATTCAATCACCATTGGAGATTTGGAAATCTTTGGAAGAAAAGTACAATACTGAACGACAAGGAATAGATAAGTTTATTATAATGAAATATTTTGAATTTATTATGAATGATACTATGCCTGTCATGGATCAAATTCATGAATTACAAATCCTTGTAAGTAGACTTCGTGATCTACAAGTGGTGATCCTTGAATCATTAGAAGTTGGAGCAATTATTTCAAAATTGCCTTCATCTTGGAATGGTTACAGGAAGAAACTTTTACATCTTGGTGAGGACTTCACAATTGAGAAATTACTGAGACATATATATATAGAGGAGGAAACTCAAAAAAGTGATACTGTGTATCTTTCTCAAAGTTCTAAAGTGAATCATATTGGTGAAAACAACACCAACAAGAAGAAAAGAAAATTTTCTAAAGATTCAAAGAAAAGATAAGAAGAGACAAAGAGAGTGTTATCATTGTCACAAGAAAGGACATTATATTAAAGAATGTAGACTTCTAAAAAAGGAAGCACCAAAGACCAACTTAGTAGAAGAGAAGGATCTAATTGCTATGGTTGCAGAAAAAGTACAAAACATGCATATTGGCATGGTTATAGAAGTCAACAGAGTAACACAAGAAAAATCACTTGAGTGGTGGTTAGATTCAGGGGCTACTTTTCACGCTTGCAATGATCGCAACCAATTCAAAACATATGAAGAAGTGAACAATAGAGAGATCTTAATGGGCAATGACAACTCAGCCAAAATTTGTGGTCAAGGAACTATGGAATTGAATTTTACATCTGGAGAAATTAAGTTTAATAAATGTATTTCATGTTCCAGATTTGAGAAAAAAAATTTAGTTTCTGTTAATCTCTTGTGTAAGAAAGGATTCAAAGTTGTAATGGAATCCGATAAAGTAATCTTGCTTAAGAACGATGTATTCATAGAAAAAGGATATTGTATTGAAGGCATGTTTAAACGTAGTATTAATAAAGTGAATGTTTTCTTGTATGTTGTTGATTCTTGTGATTTATGGCATAGTAAATTAGCACACTTAAATTACAAATCAATTGAATATATGCAAAAGAATAACTATATTAATCTTAGTAACAAGGATTTTAATAAGAAATGTGATATTTGCATACAATCTAAAATTACTAAGAAACATTTTCTTAAAGTTGAAAGAAATACACATTTATTAGAATTGATTCATAGTATGAACTAAATGGCAATATTACTAGAGGAGAAAAAGATATTTTATAACCTTTATTGATGATTGTTCTAGATTTACTTATGTGTATTTGCTTAGAAATAAAGATGAAACTTTTGAAATGTTTAAGAAATATAAAATGGAAGTAAAAAATATGCATGATAAGAAAATAAAAGTTCTTCGTAGTGATCGAGGTGGAGAATATTTTTCTAATGAATTTGATAACTTTTGTGAATTACATGGTATTGTGCATGAATCTTTCGCTCCATATACTCCGCAACAAAATGGTTTGGTGAAAAGGAAAAACCGTACCTTAGTGGATATGGTTAATTCAATGTTACTAAATACAAAATTGCTTTACAATTTATGGGGTGAAGCATTATTGACTTCATGTTATATCCATAATAGGATACCATTAAGATATAGAAAGGTTTCTCCTTATGAAATTTGGAAAGGAAGGAAATCTAATTTAAATTATCTTAAAGTGTGGGAGTGTTTAGCCTTTTATCAAGTTTCTGATCAAAAGAGAACCAAATTGGGGGTAAAATCCATAAAAGAAACTCTTATAGGATATGCTCAAAATTCTAAAGCATATAGAATATTAGACTTAGTGTCTAATATAGTTGTTAAATCAAGAGAGGTAGGATTTATTGAAAATAGATTTATCAATGATTCAACTTCTAATTCAGAATATCCCCAAAATGATACTAATATTTCACAAGAAATAAATAATCAAAACAATAAACGTCTAAGCGACAAAGAGTTTATTGAACCAAGTAAGAGCTTGAGAGTAAGAAAAGAAAATGACTTGGTTCCAGATTTTACTTCTTCTCAAGCTATCACCTTTTTGGTAGAAGGAACTAGGAATTCTATAACAAACAAGATTCCTATTGTGATGAATATAGAGGATGATCATCAAACATTCAAAGAGGCTATGACTTCAAGGGATTCTGCTTTTTGGAAAGAAGCAATAAATGATGAAATACACTCAATATTATCTAGCAATACTTGGTTCTTGGTTGATTTGCCTCCAAGATCAAAGCCTATAGGATGTAAGTGGCTATTTAAAAGAAAGTATAACATTGATGGTTCATTACAAACCTTTAAAGCAAGGTTAGGGGCTAAGGGGTTTAGACAACAAGAAGGTCTAGACTATTTTGATACCTACGCACCTGTGGCAAGAATGACTTCTATTAGGACTCTTATAGCATTAGCATCCATTCATAAGCTTTATATACATCAAATGGATATTAAAACAGCTTTTCTAAATGGAGATCTTAATGAAGAAATCTATATAGAGCAACCGGAAGGCTATGTACTACCCAAAAATTAAAAGAAAGTTTGCAAATTAATTAAGTCTTTGTATGGGCTAAAACAAGCACCTAAACAATGGCATGAGAAGTTTGATTCAGTAGTGTTATCAAATGGTTTCTCACATAATAGTTCGGATAAATGTATTTACTCAAAATTTACTAAAGATTATGGAGTAATCATTTGTTTATATGTTGATGTCTTGATGATATGTTAATCATTGGAACAAATTTAGAAGGAATTCGTGTAATAAAGGAGTATCTAACTTCTAAATTCAAGATGAAAGATTTGAATGAAGTTGATACCATATTGGGCAAAAAGGTGCATAAGAATGAAGTTGGCTTTACTTTAAGTCAATCTCATTATATCGAAAAGGTATTAGAAAAGTTTGATCATCTCACAATTAAAGAATCTAATATGCCCTATGATCCTAATCTTAAATTAGAAGGAAACATGGGAAGACCTATAGCACAATTAGAATATGCTAGTGCTATAGAAAGTTTAATGTATGCAATGCATTGTAATAGACCTGATATAGCATTTGCTGTGTGCAAATTATCAAGGTTTACAGGAAAGTCTAGCAATCAACATTGGAAAGCTATAACAAGAGTTTTTGGTTATCTCAAGAAAACCATAAACTTGGTATTACATTATAGTGATTATCCCGCATTTTTAGAAGGTTATTCCAACGCAAATTGGGTTACAAATCTTAGTGATAACAAATCCAATCCAGGATGGATTTTCACCATAGGTGGTGGAGCAATAAGTTGGGTCTCAAAGAAACAAATATGTATTACACATTCTACTATGGAGGCTGAGTTTATAGCTTTATTAGCCACGGGTAAAGAAGCGGAATAGTAAGAAATTTGTTGTATGATATAAAGCTGTGGGCACAGCAGACGACAACCATTTCAATCTTCTGTGATAGTGAATTAACCATGTCTCGAATATATAATAAGGTTTATAATGGAAATTCTAGACATATTAGTTTGAGACATGAGTTTGTAAGGCAACTAATAGATGATGGTGTAATTACCATCACTTATGTAAGATCTCAAGGAAATTCAGCAGACCCTTTGACTAAAGGTTTGTCAAGAGATAAAATCAAACTACTGCTAAAATGGGATTAAAATCTACTATTGCTAAATGATGGGAACCCAACCTTATTGATAAACCACTATTTTATGGTTTATCTTGTGCTAAATAGAGTGGATTTTATCAATCTTTTATACACTTATTCATATGAAATGCATGGTTTTTACATTTTCTTCCCAGATTGATGCTATGATTGAAAACATGCTTCTTTGGCCTTAATTTTGTTAATTTTAATCCTCTCTTATTACCATTCGATGCCTTGATATGTGTGTTAAGTGATTTTAGAGTTTCTAGGGCAGGAACGACTTAGAGGATGGAAAGAAAGCATTCAAAAGTGGAAGGAATACAAGAAGTTGAAGGAATTGCTAAGCTGTCAGCCCTGACCTTTTCGCACTCAATCGATCATAACTTGAGTTACAGATTTCCAAATGAAGCCGTTCTAGTTGTGTTGGAAAGCTAACATCCGGGGCCTCGAAATAAGATATAGTTTGTCATAGTTTCCTTACTGTTAGGCGATGTGCACGAGCAAAACACGCGTACGCGTGGATAGTGCGCAGACAAGCGACGCGTACGCGTGCATGACGCGTACGCGCGCCTGAGCCACGTGCTTTACGTATCAGAAATTGCCAGGAGGCAATTTCTGGGCTGTTTTTGGCCAAATTTTAGCCCAAAAATAGAGATTAGAGGCTGCAGAGTGGAGGAATCAGACAGACACTTATCATTCATATAATTTTAGGTTTTAGATGTAGTTTTCTAGAGAGAGAGAGAGGCTCTCTCCTCTCTCTAAGGTTTAGGATTTTTAGTTTTATTCCTTTTCAATTTCATATTTCTATTATTCTTTGATTTAGATTTCTTCTACTATTATTGTTCTAGCACTTTGGTCATCTATTCCTCTTGTTGATTTCTCTATTTTTCCAATTTAGCTTATGAATTTTCATGTTAGATTTGATTTTCTATTTAATGCAATTTGAGGTATTTCATATTTATGATTGCTTTCTTTAATTTATGTTATTGATGCTTTCAATTAGTTGTTTGAATTTTATTATCTCTTATTACTTTTCTATGCTCTTGTGTTGTGCCTACCAAGTGTTTGATAAAATGCTTGGAATGATGTTAGAGTAGGATTTTATGTTCTTGGCTTGGGATGGTAACTTAGGAACTCTTGAGTTACTAATGTCCAAGTAATTGATGATTGGGGGCCATTAAATCTAGTTCTCACTAATTGAATTGGTGGAGAGCTAGGACTTATGGATTTGGATTGATATAGCTCATTTAACTTTCCTTTACTACTAGTTAGATGATGACTTACTGGGATTGATCCTTACCAATTCTCATGTTGTGGTTAGTGATAAGGATAGAGATCCTTGACCACCAAACCTTGCCAATACCCCTTTATCATTTGATTTTCATTACCATTTACGTTTCTTGTTTCTTATTTCAAAAACCCCAAAATATATCTTTGCATAACCAATTATAAGAACACTTTCCTGCAATTTCTTGAGAGACGACCCGAGGTTTAAATACTTCGGTTATTACTTTTAAGGGGTTTGTTACTTATGATAACCAAACTTTTGTATGAAAGAATTATTGTTGGTTTAGAAACTATACTTGCAATGAGAGTTTATTGTTAAATTCTAAACCGTCAAAAATCTGTTCATCAAAATAGTGTCGTTGCCGCAGATTTGCAAACGTGTTCCTTATTATTGGTTATTGTAAATATTTGCTTTTCGCTTGTTTGTTTGATTTTGTTTTTAATTTTTATAAGCTACTATGAATTCTCACCCTTTTGGCTATGAGTCTGGTTACCATTGCAGGAGAGGAGATTACAATGAGAACATGCATCAAGGTTGGAACAACCAAAGATGGGAGGCGCCACAAGGATTTGATCAACCCTCTTGGCAATAAACTCCTCCAATGTGTTACAAGCAACAAGCATTCTGTGATGCATATCAAGGCAATGTTTATGGTGGACCTTTTCGTGACAATCAACCCCCACTATACTATACCTATGAGCCCCCTCCTCTACATAACTTTGAACCACCATACTCACAAGCCACCCACTACCAAACACCCTTCTATGATCCTAATCCTTACCCACCATACTAACCACCTTATGAGCCATATGAACCATATAAAGAGCCACCCTAATTCCAACCCAACTACTCTCCAAAACCACCACCTCCATATTATAATCCCCAAGCGGAACAAGAGTTAAGGGATCATCTCAAGGAGACACTGCATCAATTTCAAGCAGTCGTTCATCAATTGGAGCAAGTGGTAAGCCGAAAAGCATATGACGCTTCCATAGCTAAAGAATCTCAACTTGAGAACATGGAATTGAAGTGTGTTGTGCAACAAGTGGACAAGATGGAGAGTGTTGAATCGCCACATCCTTATTATGATGAACCACCTTCATATCATGAACCTTCCCTCCCAAATAATGAATCATCATATCCACCCCGATCTCCAATGGATAACACTCTAAATGTTCTTTTTCCAAAGCAAAGAGAGATGCAAAGGCCGACACAAGAGTTCCAAGGAACTGTGCTAAATTTCACGGCTGCCTTGGGCGAGTTAATAAATTGATTAGCCTCCCAACGGGTAGAGACTTAAGGAACTCCCATAGCTACATATGGAGAATCTAATAGCATGGAGAAAGCCGAAATTATCACAAAAGAGGAAGTGGTTGAAGACTTGGGAGATGCGGAACCTCCATGGGAAAGTCCAGTCATAGAGCCTCCTTCCGAGGTGTTTGATGTTGATGTTGAGGAGGGTGTACAATCTCCACGGCACATCATGGTTGAAGACTTTGCAGAGGTTGATCAAGAGATGGAGATTAAAGAAGAAGAAACACAGCCTCCCCTGCCCTTGGTAGGCAATGAAGAAGAGATTGAATTGGAAGAAAGCTACCAAGAGGAAGCGGTTGAAGTTGAAGAGGCTTGCAAAGAGGTGGAAGAATTCCAAGGGAGTAGAGCTTGCAAGACCATTGGAAACACCTCTTCCAAAGCCATTACCATCACATATAACATTCAAGTGGGTAAAATCCTTATCCTTAACCTTTACTTTTCCACTTGAATATGGTTTTTTTGAGACGGATGGTCAACTTAGAGCTCTTTGTAGCTTTAAGAGTAAGAGGGAGATGGTTAGTGGTAGGAGTTGTCAGGCAAGGTTCGATATGGTTGTATGCTCCAAATTGAAGTACAAGGGTTGGTGTAGAGCTCAATTGAATGGGTCTAGGAAGTTGTTTGGACGCTTCAGTGAGAATTCAAATTGCTTGCCACCTGGTTGGAACAATGATGATCAACAAGAAGACGGGTGCAAAAGCAAGGTTTGTGTCCCTGGAATTCAGTCTAGCAATCAATACTCTTGGGGCCTTGTCACTTGCTTTAACTTGCTTGAAGGCTCTTTGTGCCTAGTTTGGGACCCCAGAGGCTACTGGAAGTACAAACATTGGTGGGGATTCCTGGACGAGTTCAAGCACAAGCCGCCATGACAAGGAGCTCACCACATGTCCAACTTAAGGACTTTAACTAAAGTGTTAGGTGGGAGACAACCCACCATGGTATGATCGTTCCTTTTCATTCTTAGTTTTATTTTGTTTTATTTTTATCCATGTTCATTTATACATTCTGCATCAGCACCTGCATTCTACATAAAAAAGGGGGATCGACGCGCAAATGCCTAATACGCATCTGCGTCCTTCGTGTATGCGAAATATGGTAGATTGAACAGAAAGTGGCGCGAGAGCTGAGCAAGAAACGTGCTTTAGGCACAATCAAGCCCATGCGTACGCGTGCGCTTCGTTCCACCTTTAGCGACCCACGCGTATGCGTTTATGGCGCGTCCGCGTGGAAGAAGAAATTGGCATAAAACCATGTTTGGCCAGAGAGTTGGGCTGGTCTGGGACTGGTACTGTGTTAGAGGCACAAATTCACCCACGCGTACGCGTTCCTGACACGTGCGCGTCCCTTTTCTACCTATGACCATCCACGCGTGCGCGTACATGACGCGCACGCGTCGTTTACATTTTTGGCCTCCAGCCCAGAATGACCAGAGAGTTGTGCGTATGCGAGGCTGGACTCGCGCGATCGGAACGACCAGAGGCGCATGTCCGTGCACTGGATGCTTACGCGTCCCTTCTTCTTATGCGACCCACGCATCCACGGGCTATACGCGTGCGCGTCGCTGCACCGCCTCACTTAAAGTAGTCCGCCGCCTAGATTTCTTCTTCCCCCTTCTCATCCTTATTCTCTTTCCTTCTCTTTTACATATTGCATTTGCATACTTTTCTTCATTGCATTTTAATTTTGTTCATGTTTTTATCTTCTTTTCTAATTTCTTATTTTTTCATTGGTGTTAAATATTCTTATTCAAATGTTGCATCTTTTCTTGAATTATTTTGGTGCTTTGTGACTTGTTTTAAAATGTTGGATGTTATTAATTATAATTCCATGCTAATTTTTATGATACTTGTATTCCATTTGCATTGATATGCACCTATATTATCTTTCATTACCCACACTCTCTCCCCTATTATTGCAATTTTTTCACTTTTCATATGCCATTTGCTTCTACTGTTTTCTCACTTGCATGTTGTAGCTACTATGTAGTTGAGATCCTCATTATTTGGCATCAACCCACCCATATTCTATTTGTTTCCTTATCTTTATTTCTGGGTTACTTTTCTTCCTTTTTCTTTTCTTTTAGGATGGCCACCGAGAAGGGTAAGGGAAAGCTTCTCAATGGGGCAACCGACAAGTCCATCTGCACAACCTTCGGTGAAAAGCATCAGTTGTAGCATCTCGTCCACTTGCATATCTCAGCATGCACCGAGGACGGTGCAATCTTTAAGTGTGGGGAGGTCGATACCGGCTTCCGTGGGTTAGTTTTTCCTCTCAACACCAATGTTTAATTTTCTTTGTTAGTTCATTGTTGCATTTGCATGTGTAATTGCATGTTTGTTTGATTTTCTGCATAATTTTACCACTGCTTGGTTGAAGTAATATTTTCTTTTTTAAGAAACTTTTTATAGCATCTCACTAATTTGAATTAAAATGTTTGTTAAATTTGTTTGAAGAAATTTTATTTTGGAACATGGTTTAGAGCCCGAACACACAAAACCAGTGAGATTTTGAGCCTATTCGATTGGTTGCATTTTAACAACCACTACTTTATTTTTGGTGTGTGTTGTTCTCTCTATAATTGTGATCTTTGTCTTGCTTAATTTCATATTTCTATTGTTTTGATGTATGCATACACTTATATGATTGAGGTCTTGTTTCACTTAGCTTACATACCCATATGGCCTTAACCTTTCATTATCCTTTGCAAACCAATGTTGAGCCTATTTTACCCATTTGTTCTTTACTTTACCACATCATTAACTCTAAGCAAAAAATAATAATGTCCCTAAGTTGAATCTTTGGTTAGCTTAGACTAGTAAGAGTGCTCATGATCTAAGTGTGGGAAAATTGGGTTGGAAACATTTGGTTTAAGAATTGGGTGTTGTATATTTTTGCTGAATTTGTGAAAGAGATAGTTAAGCACATGTTCTTGCATTCAATACTTTAATCATATACATTGAGAAAGACAAAAGAAAAAAAAATAAAAAAAAGAGAAAAAGAAAAGAAAAAGAGCAAATAATAAAAAGGGGACAAAATACCCTAAGTTAAGTAATAATATCAATACATATGTACTGTACTACATTTGGGATGCATGAATATGTGGTAAATACAGTTAAGGGCAGTTAGATTTTGCATTGTAATTACATGGATTGTCTTAGGTTAGGTGGTAAGTTTAGGTTAATCAAGGATTTGAATTTTAGTCCACTTAACCAAATACATTCCTACCTTGACTCTAACCCCATTACAACCCTTAAAAGACCTCTTGATATGTGTATTTTGTGCATTAAATCTTTGTTGATTGATAGAAGAAGAGCAAGTCTTAGAAAGTAAGGTTAGTAGAGAATTGAGAGAATCAAACCTCAAACACTTGAGTGATTAGAGTGTATACACTTCCCGTGAGGGTTCGATGCTCGATTCTTTGTTCCTGGATTTCATGAGCTATTTTCTTTTGCAAGTCTATTTTTACTTCATTTTTATGATTTGAATTAGTGAAATCCAGTCCATATTTGTTCTTGAAAGATTTATTTACTTTTCACCAAGTAGGTAAAAGCATTTTTGCATTTAGCTGCATTCATATAGATAGGTTGCATTTCATACATCATACCATTTTGCCTTTACTCTTTTAGTTCTCTTGAGCTTAGCATGAGGACATGCTAATGTTTAAGTGTGGGGAATTTGATAAACCACTATTTTATGGTTTATCTTGTGCTAAATAGAGTGGATTTTATCAATCTTTTATACACTTATTCATATGAAATGTATGACTTTTACATTTTCTTCCCAAATTGATGCTATGATTAAAAACATGCTTTTTACCTTAATTTTGCTAATTTTATCTCTTATTACCATTCGATGCCTTGATATGTGTGTTAAGTGATTTCAGGGTTTATAAGGCAGGAACGACTTAGAGGATGGAAAGGAAGCATGCAAAAGTGGAAGGAATACAAGAAGTTGAAGGAATTGCTAAGCTGTCAGCCCTGACCTCTTCGCACTCAATCGATCATAAATTGAGCTACAGAGGTCCAAATGAGGCGACTTTAGTTGCGTTGGAAATCTAACATCCGGGGCTTCGAAATGATATATAGTTTGCCATAGTTGCCTTGCTGTTAGGCGATGCGCACATGCAAAGCACGCGTACACGCGCATGAGCCACGTGCTGTACGTATCAGAAATCACTGGGGGCAATTTCTGGGCTGTTTTTGGCCCAATTTTTAGCCCAAAAATAGAGATTAGAGGCTGCAGAGTGGAGGAATCAGACAGACACTTATCATTCACATAATTTTATGTTTTAGATGTAGTTTTCTAGAGAGAGAGCCTATCCTCTCTCTAGGTTTTAGGATTCTTAGTTTTATTCCTTTTCAATTTCAGATTTCTATTATGCTTTGATTTAGGTTTCTTCTACTATTATTGTTCTAGCACTTTGGTTATCTATTCCTCTTGTTGATTTTTCTATTTTTCCAATTTAGCTTATGAATTTTCATGTTAGATTTGATTTTCTATTTAATGCAATTTGAGGTATTTCATATTTATGATTGCTTTCTTTAATTTATGTTATTGATGCTTTCAATTAGTTGTTTGGATTTTATTATCTCTTATTACTTTTCTATGCTCTTGTGTTGTGCCTACCAAGTGTTTGATAAAATGCTTGGAATGATGTTAGAGTAGGATTTTATGTTCTTGGCTTGGGATGGTAACTTAGGAACTCTTGAGTTACTAATATCCAATTAATTGATGATTGGGGCCATTAAATCTAGTTCTCAATAATTGAATTGATGGAGAGCTAGTACTTATGGATTTGGATTGATATAGCTTATTTAACTTTTCTTTACTACTAGTTAGAGGATGACTTAATGGGATTGATTCTTACCAATTCTCATGTTGTAGTTAGTGATAAGGATATAGATCCTTAACCACCAAACCTTGCCAAAACTCCTTTATCATTTGATTTTCATTACCATTTACGTTTTTTGTTTCTTATTTCAAAACCCCAAAATATACCTTTGCATAACCAATTATAAGAACACTTCCCTGCAATTCCTTGAGAGATGACCCGAGGTTTAAATACTTCGGTTATTACTTTTAAGGGGTTTTTTACTTGTGATAACCAAACTTTTGTATGAAAGTATTATTGTTGGTTTAGAAACTATACTTGCAATGAGAGTTTATTGTTAAATTCTAAACTGTCAAAAATCCGTTCATCACTTATTCTAGTAGGCCACTAGTTTCAAGGTTTAACGGGTAACAAGTTATTTAGCAATTGGAACACTAATGTATATGATTTAGTGCTATTTACAATAAATTAGGAGGGTGATTTAAAATTCTTAATGGAATGATAATATTATTTATCAAAAGATTCCACCTATATGAATATAGGAGTGGTGCCGCTCTAATCGAGAATTTTAGACATTTTATTCCTGTAAATATTCATGAAACCATGATAAGCATAAGGTCATATAAGTGCTTAAAATTATAAACTCTTGAACTTTGAGGGTATAAATAAGAAAAAGTCTAGGGGGCCAGCAGTTTTATTGAATTTTAGCCAGCATGTAACCAGCAGAGGAAGGTGAGCTATTGGATGAAATCTCACACCAATCTCACACCATCAAATCATCATTGATGGCTAGTTGATGGCTAACAATCACAAAAATTGCTGGCCCCTAGCATTGCTCTATAAATAATGTGTGTGATTTTTGGTACTAACATATAGAGTATATGTTTAATCGATTAGACACCTATTACTTCGTTAGAACTTTAAATTTACACTAAAAAAATGTTTAATCTTAGTGACACATTCTTTATGCATATAATTGTATAGTATTTAAATTTTGTAAATAGTGGAAGATTAAAAGATATTTACAAATTTATATATATTAATATTAATTTTATTAATAATTAATATTAATATTTAAGTGAATGATTAAAATCTTATCTGGTTTTGAGTTAGTTATTTGTTAACCGGTGATATATATTTATGTATGTGATGGTTAGTGTGTGAAATGATACATTATGCTTATTCACACAACAAATAAAGAGTTATGACTATTCATACAATAACAAAAGGTCACAACTATTTAACATGGTATGTGACTTTTAGTTATTCATGTAACATATCTATATATAAATATTCCTTACACTCAAAATAAACACAGCAAGAAAAAATTGTTTTGTCAAGCCTTATTTTCTCATTCTTCTAAAGTTTAAGAGAGTTGAAAATTTTTTTTATTATTGTTAATTAATAAATTTATTGGTTTTATTGTATCTTAAAAGAGTATTATTATCAATCTTATAACAACTAAATATGAAGATAAATATCTTTATAAAAAAAGCAATTTAATCATATGTTAAAATCACTACACAAATATAAAATTTTATCATCTTACCATCTTCATATACCCAACATTATGTGTATGAAGAATTTTAATAAGTCATTGTACTTTCTTCTCAATGAAGTGGTAAATAACCAATTAATTTAATCAAATGTCTCAGAGTACGTCATTGACATTGTCCTTTATAAAAATGATAAAAAAAATTACATTTTTGTCACAGGTCATGAAACGCCCTTTTTTTTTTGTCTCAAAGTACATCTGTTATTTTTTCTATTTGAGTTTTAGATTTCCATTCGCAGTTGAATTTATGTTTGGTTGAACAATTTATTTTTGAATGATAGAACCTAACCTAGAGAGTTATCTAAGCAGTTATGTTGCAGCATGTTAGAATGATACAGAATATTGAACACAATTTAAACTTCTAATATTAAGTATTAAATTGATCTTTTATGTGTAGGTGTAATTTTGTTTTGATCCTTAAGATTTAAAGTGTTATATTTAAATTTAAAAAAATTTATTTAGCTTCAATATAGTCCTACTGTAAGATCAAAGTTAAATAATTAATGAAATGACCTACATGACAGTGGTACAAGAACAAAATCAATAATTTGCAAAACAAATATAAACTCTAAAAGTACAAAATCAACCGTGGATGCATCAATATATTTATTTATTATTTTCTTTAG
The DNA here is from genome assembly GCF_003086295.3 of Arachis hypogaea. Lineage (NCBI taxonomy): Eukaryota > Viridiplantae > Streptophyta > Magnoliopsida > Fabales > Fabaceae > Arachis > Arachis hypogaea. The sequence goes on along the minus strand of NW_027255476.1, from coordinate 63,271 downwards.
TTCTATAGAAAATATTTTATTTAAATTATAAGAATGATAAATAAATATATTGATACATCTACGGTTGATTTTGTATCTCTGGAACTTGTATTTGTTCTCTAAATTATCGACCTTCTTCTTGTACTACTGTTATGTAGAATATTTCGTTAATTATTTAAATTTGACCTCACAGTGAGACTACATTGAAGCTAAATGAAATTTTTTTGAATTTGAATAATGATATTTTAAACCTTAAAAATCAAAACAGAATTATGTCTAAATATAAGAGACCAATTTAATATTTTATCTAACTTTTTTAATTATTTGTTATTAGTCTTGCTCATAAATTATACTTTATTAGAGTAGATATTTTAAATTTTTCAAACGTATTTTTAATTGGACCAATGAAAATGATTCACAAATAGTATTTTACTTGAAAACCACTTGAAAAATGATTGATACATATAGATTGATAGCCTAAAGAAAAGCCATGCAGCCAATAAATTTGACATTTTATTTTTTCAATTTGCTTTGATATTGTATTTTGAACTATAAAAATTTAGGTGTGCTGTGAATATGTTTTGATGATTTTTTATATAATAATTATAAGAATATAAATCATTAGAATAAATCAATAAAATGATACATAGAATGACGGTTACTTTTTTTAAATATTAAATGATATTTGGTGTAATGTGTAATTATGATGTAGTTATATATTTTACTATGATATTAAAAGTTAGTAGGAATCCTCTTCACAATTTGTAGGCAGTAATGAGAAAATAAAAAAATAGCAGAAAATATGAAAATAGAGGGAGTGACTAGATAGATAGTGGAGATGATTTGTGAGGAAGAAAATAAAATTTGAGATTTATAACCGCCCAAAACTCATTTCTTTTTTATCTTCTTCACAAATTTTCCATCATATTTCTAGTTACCCTTTCTATTTTTTTTTGTTTTTTTTTTGTCTTCTTGTTATTGGCTACAAATTATAGAGAGCGATTACTGCTACTCTTAAATATCGTAATAAAAACACACGATTATAATCACGCATTATACCAATTGGTAGCCAATATTTTTTTTAGATAAATCTAGAATAACTAATTTGATTTTTTTTTGTTACAAAAACTTTAAATTTGAATATATGATTAGTCTCTTATGTAATTTGAATATATAATTTTTTGTTTGTGAATTTGATCAAATGGACAGAGACATATAAAGATAGGACCATATCAAAATTCTTTGTTTTTTACCAATTCAATATTTTTCTTATAATTAGTGTTTTTTTTGTTATTAATTGTAATTCTTATAGAATAGAAAAATGATATTTGATTTCATATATAATTGAATTTTTTTGTTTTTGAATAGTTAAAACGTATTCTAAAAGTTATCATTTAAAGAAATTATTAAAATATATAAATTAATGTAAACTAAAATATTAAAAAATATTAACTATATTAATTTTTTAACTAAATTAAATTTTAATATAACAAAAGAGATTAATTATTTAATCTTTCTGTATACTAAGTAAATTATTCTTTTAAAAAATATATATTAATTCTTTTGTAAACAAATTATAAATAAGTATATAAAGTAGATTAAATACATAACTCACAGGTAGTGTGCAAGTCATATACGAAGAGTCTAATAATATAACAAAAAGTTATTTAATTAGTATTTGTTGTTTGTGTGATTATAATATAAGTTATTTTTATTAAAATTTTAATTTTTTGAAGTTGTATAACATTTATAATATGTAACAATATTTATTTAAATATACAAATATAATAGCTTTTATATTTAAGTAAAATTCGTTATTATAGACTAAAAAAATAACTAAATTATTCAACTAAAAAATAAATGACAGAATAATCTTATACACTCTATAATAAATTTCTATATATAAAGAATTTTTTAAAATTAAAAATAATAACTGTTAATAATAATACAAAAATATCAATAAATTTTTACAATGAATTAATATTTGATCTACACATAATGCAGGTTTTACACTAGAAAGTTAAATTATTGTGAAACGGTAAAGGGAAAAAACAAAGAAATATCTCCGTTCTTCACCAAAGGGTTTCCGATTTCTCTGTTGAAATCATTAGTTAACTTTACTTAACCCCGTTTTAAATTTTAATACACGGCTTGATTAGTAATCATACGTCTTCATTGTTCATTGTTTTCTGACTATTTTCTGAACGAGGGGCAATTTGGGAATGGAGGATGCCAGGTAAGCCATCCACGTCAAAAGCATAACTGAAGTCTGAGGACGTGTCTGACACGTAGGGCCCACAATGAGCATGTGCTTGCCACGTGGCATATTCTAATTAATTTTCTTCATCTACCAATGGGACCATTTTTCCGTTGATAAAAACTGAATATTATTTCCCTCACTTTCTTTTTGTGACCTCTTAAAACAGAGAGAAGAAAGTGAAAGCAAGCAAGAGAGAAAAAGTGAGAAACAGACATGCTTCCGATTCTCTTCCGGCGATAAACTTCCGGCAACTCGCACCGGCAATTTCGCCGATCCATTTTCTCTATTTTTCGGTAAGCACCATTCGGATACTATTTTCGGCGAAGAAATCAAAGCTTACGCGTTCCACATTCTCCTAAAACCATTTCTGGATCGAGTCTTCTACTACAAGCTCTCGTCGGTGATCTTCTTCAACCTTTTTTCGGCTTCGGTTCGCTTTTGAACTTCCTATTTAGCCTCCAGATCCTTGCCTTGTTAGCAGAGAGTGGTTTTCTAGGGTTTGAGTACACTTCACTTTGTTTAAGCTCTTGAACTTTGTGGCTACTTTTGGTGTCTCTGTTACTGTGTACGTTTCTTCTTCCTTTCTGCTAATGCCGCTGTTTCGTCTTCTTCCACACTGTATTCTTTGACTCATTCTGCTGGTTTTCAAATCTAGCCGTTGTATATCTATATAAAAAGAAACAATTTTTTTTTCTTTCTCTTAACCCATTTTCGGAATGAGCTTACTCTGAAGTCGAGTTCTGTTTTCATTTTCCAAATTCGCGAACTTTGAATCTCTTCATTTCTTTTTTCCAGCTTTGTTTTCACATGGGTCTTTAGTGTCTGAAAATGCGAGCAGTTTCAAACATGAGGGTGCTTCTCCGCTTCTTCTTCTCGGGTTTTTTGCTGGCGGTGTCGGTGGCCGCCGTGAGTCCGTCTCTGAACGACGACGTTTTGGGATTGATTGTGTTCAAAGCTGACATACAAGATCCCAAGGGAAAGCTTTCATCTTGGAACGAAGACGATGATAACGCGTGTGGTGGTGGTTGGGTTGGTGTGAGGTGCAATCCTAGATCCAACAGGGTCATTGAGCTCAACCTTGATGGCTTCTCTCTTTCTGGGAAGATTGGTCGAGGTTTGTTGAGGTTGCAGTTCTTAAGGAAGCTTTCACTCGCCAAGAACAACCTCACTGGTGGAATAAGCGCCAACATTGCTCACATTGAAAATCTTAGAGTCATTGATTTGAGTGATAACAATCTCTCAGGAGAAGTTCCTGATGATTTTTTCCGACAATGTGGGTCCCTAAGGGCTGTTTCCTTGGCCAGGAACAGGTTCTCTGGGAAGGTTCCTTCTAGTTTGGGCTCTTGTTCTGCTGTTGCTTCCATTGATATGTCTTCTAACCAGTTTTCAGGTTCTGTTCCTGCTGGGGTTTGGAGTTTGAGTGGTCTCAGGTCTCTTGATTTGTCTGGGAACTTGTTGGAGGGTGAGATTCCAAAAGGGGTTGATGCTTTGAAGAATTTGAGGAGCATAAGCCTAGCAAACAATCAGATTTCAGGAAAGATTCCGGAAGGTTTTGGAAGCTGCTTGCTCTTGAGATCTGTTGATTTTGGTGAGAATTCGCTTTCCGGTACCCTGCCGGGGGATTTGAAGAATCTAAAATTGTGTAGTTACCTTGGTTTGCGTGGGAATGCTCTCTCAGGAGAGGTTCCTGAGTGGATTGGAGAGATGATAGGCCTTGAGACATTAGACGTCTCGCGGAATAGGTTTTCTGGTCAGGTGCCGAATTCTGTTGGAACTCTTCAGTTATTGAAGATGTTGAATTTGTCTGGTAACAGTTTCACTAATAACCTGCCTGAGTCTATGGCAAATTGCACTAGCCTATTGGCCTTGGATGTTAGCCATAATTCGATGTCTGGTGCTCTTCCATCTTGGATCTTCAAGTCAGATTTGGAGAATGTTCTGGTATCTGAAAACAAGGCGCGAGGTGGCTTGAAAACTTCTTTGTTTTCCTTGGCTGAAGTTGCAGTTCAAAGTCTTAAAGTTTTGGATTTTTCTGATAACACATTTTCTGGTGAGATTCCATCTGCTATTGGAGATTTAAGCAGCTTGCAGTTTCTGAATTTATCACAAAACTCCCTTAGAGGTCCTATACCTGCTGCAATTGGTGAATTGAAAATGTTGTCTAGTCTTGACCTAAGTGAGAATCATCTAAATGGAAGCATACCTTGGGAAATAGCTGGAGCCATGTCCTTGAAGGAGCTGAGATTGGAAAATAATTTTTTAGTTGGGAAAATACCAACTTCCATTGAGAACTGCTCTTCTTTATCAACTTTGTAAGCTCTCTTTCCTTTACCCTTAATACATGTTTCATTGTAGCAAATGAAGTCTTCGTTTCGTATATTTCCAGTTGGTAGTTTTGGTTGGCCCATTTAGTTGATTTTGTTTAGGTTCTTTCGTTATATGGATTTGCTTCAAAATATGTCTATTTGATTGAATCTGATATGCAACTTTGTCGTTTTTGCCATATGATTGCCTGACCATTATGCCTATATTTTCCTGATTAATATTTGTAAAAAAAAAAATCATCCAGTAAGATCCTACATTCTTTTTCTGTTTTTGGCTCTAATCCTCAATTTTGCCTTCTTTTTTATTCCTTCCCTTTATTTTTGGCTCATTGTGTAGGATCCTGGCGCAGAACAGACTGAGTGGTTTGATACCTGCAGCAGTCGCAAAATTAACCAACCTACAAACTGTTGACTTCTCATTTAACAACCTTACTGGAACCCTTCCTAAGCAATTGGCCAACCTTCCCAATCTAGTTTCCTTCAATTTATCTCACAACAATCTACAAGGAGAACTGCCAGCAGGTGGTTTCTTCAACACCATTTCGCCTTACTCTGTTTCCGGGAATCCATCCCTTTGTGGCTCTGCTGTGAACAGATCATGCCCTGCTGTCATGCCCAAGCCTATTGTTCTAAATCCCAACACTTCCACTGACTCTGGCTCGGGTACACTACCACCAACTATGGGACACAAGAGAATCATTCTCAGCATTTCTGCACTCATTGCCATTGGTGCAGCTGCTGTCATTATAGTTGGTGTGATTGGCATCACTGTTCTGAATCTCCGTGTTCGGGCCACCGAGTCTCGATCTCCAGCCACCCTCACATTTTCTGCTGGGGATGAATTCAGCCATTCCCCAACTACAGATGCCAACTCTGGCAAACTTGTCATGTTTTCAGGCGAGCCTGATTTCAGCTCTGGAGCACATGCCTTGCTTAATAAGGATTGTGAGCTTGGACGTGGAGGGTTTGGAGCTGTATACCAGACAGTTCTTAAAGATGGACGATCGGTCGCCATAAAGAAACTCACTGTATCCAGCCTTGTCAAGTCCCAAGAAGATTTTGAAAGAGAAGTGAAGAAATTAGGAAAAGTCAGACACCAAAATCTAGTGGAATTAGAAGGTTATTATTGGACTCCATCACTGCAGCTCCTTATATCTGAGTATGTCTCAGGTGGCAGTCTCTACAAGCATCTCCATGAAGGATCGGGTGGAAACTTCCTCTCATGGAATGAGAGGTTCAATGTGATTCTTGGGACAGCAAAGGCCTTAGCTCACTTGCACAACTCAAACATTATTCACTATAACATTAAGTCTACCAATGTCCTTCTTGACAGCTATGGCGAACCAAAAGTAGGGGATTTTGGTCTAGCAAGGCTGCTACCAATGCTTGACAGGTATGTTCTGAGTAGCAAAATTCAAAGCGCCCTTGGCTACATGGCACCCGAGTTTGCCTGCAAGACGGTGAAAATTACCGAAAAATGTGATATTTACGGGTTTGGAGTCTTGGTCTTGGAGGTTGTTACAGGGAAGAGGCCCGTTGAATACATGGAGGATGATGTGGTGGTACTCTGTGACATGGTGAGAGGCACATTGGAAGAAGGCAGGGTGGAGGAATGCATTGATGAAAGGCTACAAGGGAAGTTCCCAGCAGAGGAAGCGATTCCGGTGATGAAGTTAGGCTTAATATGTACCTCACAAGTGCCATCCAATAGGCCTGATATGGGAGAGGTTGTTAGCATACTGGAGCTGATAAGGTGCCCCTCCGAAGAACAAGAGGAGTTGGTATGAATCCCATGAGTTTAACTTGCATTCTTCATTACAATGATGAGCATGGATGGCGGGTTATCCGGCGACGAAGAATCCGGTTTTATTTATTGAGAGAAATTAATAGTTGGAAAAGAAAAAAAATGTTATCTTTTGATTTACAATTTCTTGTTCTTGTTGGGGTTTTCTTTCTTCTAGTCTGTTTCAAGATTTCTCTTCTCTGTATGCTACAACTAGGATGCCGGATTCCTTTTCACCGGGTTCCATTTTGGGCCCCATTTGATGATGAAAAAACTCTTTGGAAATTGTTGCTCAATTACTCATATTTCATATTTTAGTTTGTCTGCTTATTGGTGTCTCATTCGTTGTACCGAAAGCTTTTCCCTAAACTTGGGGGAATGATGATATTGTCATGCTTTTCTTATGAGGCGTATGAAAGAAGGTAGAATTGGGACACTAACATCATGTAATGGTAGCAAGCAACTAGCAAGCATACTAGATAATTGATTCACTCATTTGGAAAATCCATTTAACATTATTGTGAATTTGAAATGCTACATGATGGATCTAACTCTGTCAATTAATAATGGAGTTTTAGTTTTTCTTCAGTTACATAATTACTATCATTTTACTACATTTTGTGGGGTTGAGGCACTTGAAATTTTTGATATACATAATCTAGGAGGTGCATTAATTGAGTTCAACTTCAACACTTGAACTAGCGGGCTCCCACATGATCCTTTATGTGATGGCAAAGTTAAACCAACAAAACATTTTCTCTAACTTGACATTGTTTTTCCCCTTCAATTGGTCAAGCACTGATTTCGTAGCTGGAATGGTCTGGTTGTTAGGCAAAAAATGAAAAATGAATTTGACCGATAAGATTAGGATGCTTCCATTCATTCACTCATAAAAAAATGTGTAGGTGTAATTAGAAGAAAATGCCAACTTGTACAAAGTCAAAAGTGGATGTAAGAGCCATGGGGCTCCAGAGAATCTTTGCACCCACTTTTGGGAAATTATATAAAATCTAATAATAATGATTTCATATAATAATGGGGATGGGAAGAAAAGGCTTCCATACACATGAGAGCGCATGCCTTGATATCATGCTGGCAAATAGTGAATCTCTGTTATGAGATTATATAATATTACATGATATGATGCTGTCGGAATAGAAGCTCTCTTTTTCGTTATTAATTATAATTATTAATTTATTATAGACTCACAGTCACGGTAGACAGCAGTACTCCGATTATTATATATTGCTTGCTGCCCATGTTCCTGCCTTTTAGGCTTTTCATTTTCTCTCCCCTTTTTTTTTTCGTTTAACTATTTTTTGTGTGTGGATATAACTATATCATGTGCTAATGCTTTTATATGGAAAATTTCTTCATTCCTTTATGCTGAAACTCAGTTTCCTTTCGAGCTTATTATAGATTTTACCTCACTGTAATAGTACATACAGTAGGAGGTTAAATTTTATCTTTTAGCAATTTGAATTTTTCCATTGAAGCCAAAGTTCTAGCTTTATTATTTGATGGAATCTTGGTCAGTACTTGACCGCGCTAAATCCAATACCTTTTATGTTGTCTTCACAAAGAAAAAGAAATGTCAGTTCTCATTCCTCGATCCAAATTTAAACCTTGGTTTTGTTCTTTTCTTGTAATCAGGCCAATTGGGACTCGTAACAACATTTTATTTTTTATTAAAATTATTGATAATTTGCATTGATTAATAATAGCATGATATAAAGTTGTGCTTATTAAAAATAAAAGATAATAAGAATCATTTACACAGTTATCTAAGCTTCTAGAGCATATTTTATTCCAATTTTCTTCCCCTCCAAACATAAAAAGGCCAAAATACGGAGGGAAGCGCTCAGTGAGTTGTCCCTATACTGTAGGATGGTGCTTGCTGTAAATTAATATATGAACGAAGGGTGTTGGGCCCAAAGTTAACCTAATTCATTGGCTTTCTCATCGTCCTCTATTAACCACATGGAGTCATGGACCATTTCTCCTTATTCCACCACTATTTCGAGAATCTAAATCAATATATCTCAACGTGCATCTCAAACAAATTTGCCTTACAGGAAAGTATCGTTTTTGTCCCCAACGTTTGGGGTAAGTCCTATTTGTGTGCCTAACGTTTAAATCGTCCTATTTGTATCCCTAACGTTTATAAAAGTGATTCAATATTATCCTACTATCAATTATACTAACAAATCAGATTATATTTTTCAATTATTTTCACTTGGATGTATTCATTCTCAATTAGGTCGCACTTGGATGCGTTCGACTTTAATATTATACCCATTATTTGTGTTTAGATTCAATTATATCCCTAGAAAAGTGAATTACGTAAATGTTGTAGGAATTAGTTTCAACTTTTGATGAGCTATTTTTCGGAGTGGATTATCGATTCTATCCCAGATATTTATATTTTAACTTCAAGAAGAGATTTTTAAAACTCAAACTAAAGCGTTCATGATGTGTAATTGACGGCAGGATAACATTGAATCACTTTTACAAACGTTAGGGATATAAATAGGACGATTTAAACGTTAGGGACACAAATAGAATTTACCCCAAACGTTGAGGACAAAAACGACACTTTACTCTTTACCTTATTATGTAAACTTGAGTCAATCCTGTGTATTAGTAGTACTGTCACTAATGAAATAAAAAATTGAATTTTCTTCTTACATTTTTTTTCAGAATCTTACTAACTGCTAATACTTCAAAGATATTGATTAATATCTGAAAGTGAATTTTTTTATTATTTTTAATATATTCAATATTTTCTTTTCCTTTAAAGAAATTGTCAATTAGAAATCTGAATCGGTACCTTTAAGGGATTAGATAGAAAAACCACGGAAAAAAACCAAAAGAACTTTGATGCATTATGATAGTGGATCATAAACTTAGGGTTATATTGAGATGGGAAATTTGATGGCAGACACCATATTGTAGTGCTAAATAATAGTATTCTCTATTAGTTTAGTACTTTTACTTTTTTTGTGCTATATAGTAATTAGTGACATGTATAAGTGAACTTATTAGATATTGCCTAATGGTATTAAAAATAAGATAACACTAAATATTATGTTACCTGAATGTATTATTTAAGAATATTGAAAGGTATTATTGTTGTGATAACAAAGGATATGGATGTCCATGTAAGTGACTAATTTTTATTTAGAAAGAAATTAATATGGTTGAAAACATTATCTTACATCATATGTTATGAATGATTAACCTTCGATTGTTAAATAATTAAACGAATACTCAATTATTTGTGCTAAATTTTATTAATACTCATTTCATGTTTGTACATATATATCTTATAATATTATTGTTAAACAATAATAAGCTTACTTTCATCTATGTTAATATTATTACTATATTTCAATACTATCATATATATTAATTAAACAATAATTTATCCTGAACTATCAAATTTGTTACCATGTATAATATTTCATTGATCCTCATTAATTTATTTATAATATGTAACATTATTTATTGATATATCTAAATATCATATAATATCTATTGTATACATCTGTTAAATATTTATTTATATTTCAAATTATTATTTACTTTTATATAAAAATATGAAATATAATATTTAGTGATCTAATATCCAATTGGATAAATTGATTCATTCAAGGACTGAATACATTAATGAAATATGAAAAGATTAATATGTGGTTGAAAATTTAATCTACTATATTTATATTAATATGGACATTAAACTATTGTATACATGGTATAACGAAATATTTTATTTCTATGATCTACTTTCCATAATTAAATTTAATATTTTATATTTTGTATATTATTAAAACATAAGATCTATTTTAATATTACGAGATTGCTAAGGTTCTTATAGAAATATTTGAGAAGATCTTTCAAAGACCGATTCGAATTTAAAGCGAATACTCAGGGTCAATCACCAAAGATGTTCCTGATTAAATGTAATCACTAATAATTATGATTTTAATACTATAAATATTAACTTGTATAAATAGTTTCAAGAGCTCGATTCAAATTTATAAATGATTAATTGAAAAAATTGGTTTTATTTATGAATATTAATTATCTAGAAAGTTATCATGAATATTGATCATTTCTAAACATATTTATTATTATTCATTTGTTTGAATAATGCTTGAATGGATCAATTTTCATATATAATGTGAATCATTATCAATGTATCTGAATATTTATATGCATCAAAAGGATTAGAAAATGATTATCAATTGTCTTATATCTTGGAAGCAAGAATGTATTAAATATAGAAGCTGATTATCTAATGATATCTGAATGAAAGATTGGCAAATTAAGTAGATAATGTTCACCTATAAAGGGATTATCAATGAATCACTTAAAGTGTCCACATCATTGATACGACTATTTTAGAAAATCAAACTGTCATCTGATTGCTCGAGGAATCAAATTTATAATATTATAATTGCTTCTGTTGTGAACCACATGATTTTGAAAAATGAATGTCATTTTAAGTTTGCAAATTCAGAAATGTCATGCATTTATAATGAATATTTGGAAATATGTATTATGTTCCGAAAAATGATGATCAAAGAAGTAATAATGAAGAATTATGTTGAAGATTATGTAATATGTATTATAAGAAAGAATCATTAAAAATAAATGGAAAGATTTGTTTAATGATTTGAATTTCAAATTATGATGTACAAATTTAAAGAAATATTTGATTATGACAGAATTATGGCATGGAATAATTGAAAGATTATTTGAATTTAATGGGATATTTAAGCATTCAATTAATGTGAATTT
>NW_027255476.1:41291-51122 GCF_003086295.3 Arachis hypogaea | reverse complement strand
TTTTCTCATTCTCTTTAAACCTAGGACACTAGTTTACTATTAATAGGATCTTTGACATGTATCGGTACCTTTGATGACCTTATGACATTTTACACGTTTTCTTCCACAGCATGAGTCTCTAAACCCCATGGTTGGGGGTGAGGAGCTCTGCTGTGTCTTGATGGATTAATGCAATTACTACTGTTTCTCATTCAATCATGCTTGCTTCCATTCTAAGATAATACTTATTCTTAATCCGGATGAATGTGATGATCCGTGACAATCATCATCATTCTCAACCATGAACGTGTGACTGACAACCACCTCCGTTCTACCTTAGATTAAGTAGTTATCTCTTGGGTTCTTTAATCGGAATCTTCGTGGTATAAGCTAGACTGATGGCGGCATTCAAGAGAATCCGGAAGGTCTAAACCTTGTCTGTGGTATTCTGAGTAGGATTCAATGATTGAATGACTGTGACGTGCTTCAATCTCCTGAAGGTGGGGCGTTAGTGACAGACGCAAAAGAATCACTGGATTCTATTCCGGCCTGATTGAGAACCGACAGATGAATTCCGCTATGCTGTGACAGAGCATATGCAATCGCTTTCACTGAGAGGATGGGAGGTAGCCACTGACAACGGTGAAACCCTACATACAGCTTGCCATGGAAGGAGACTTGCGTGTTTGAAGAAGAAGACAGTAGGAAAGCAGAGATTCAGAAGATGGAGCATCTCCAAACCTCAACCTATTCTCCATTACTGCAAAACAAGTAATCATTTCATGTTCTTTTGCTTTTCACAATCAATCCTGATAATTTCTGATATCCTGACTAAGATTTACAAGATAACCATAGCTTGCTTCAAGCCGACAATCTCTGTGGGATCGACCCTTGCTCACGCAAGGTATTACTTGGACGACCCAGTACATTTGCTGGTTAGTTGTGCGGGATTGCAAAAGTGTGATTGCAATTTCGTGCACCAAGTTTTTGGCGCCGTTGCCGGGATTGTTGAGTTTGGACAACTGACGGCTTATCTTGTTGCTTAGATTAGGACTATTTTATTTTTGTTGGTTTAGAGTCTTTTAGTTGAGTCTAGTTTCATATTCTAAGTTTGTGTCAATTGCATGCTTTTGCTTTTCTTTTAATTTTCGATTTTCTTTGCATGTTCTTAGTCCCTTTTTGATTCATAAAAATTCTAAGTTTGGTGTCCTCTTTGTGTTTTTCCTTAAAAAATTTTCGAAAATTTTGTGTTTGATTTTCTAAAATTTTAAGTTTGGTGTCTTTTGTGTTTTTCTCTTTCCTATTTTCAAAATCAAATCTTTTTCATAAAATTTTTTCAATCATATCTTTTTAATTGCTGTTTTCAAAATCTTTTTGATTAACTAATTGATTCGGTTCTCAATTTGCTTTGATCTTGTTTGCTTTTTGATTTTCGAATTTTTCTTCAATCTTCTTTTGTTTTATTTTTTTTTTTCGTTTAATTCAAAAAAAAATAAAAAACAAATTTATCTTTTGCAATCATTATCATTTCCCTTTTGTCCATTATGGACTTAAGTGGGATCAATCAGTCCAAAAGGACTCTGGGGTCATATGCTAACCCATTACAGCTGCATATGGAGTAGCATATGTACACCTCTCATCAAAGCAAGCAGCTTTGAACTAAATCCTCAACTCATTATCATAGTGCAGCAAAATTGCCAGTATTCCGGTCTTCCACAGGAAGAACCTACTGAGTTTCTGGCACAGTTTTTACAAATTGCTGACACAGTACATGATAAGAGGTAGATCAGGATGTCTACAGACTATTACTGTTTCCATTTGCTGTAAAGGATCAAGCTAAAAGGTGGTTGAATAACCAACCTACAGCAAGCATAAAGACATGGAAACAGTTGTCAGACAAATTCCTGAATCATTTTTACCCTCCAAAAAGGATGACACAGTTAAGGCTGGACATCCAAGGCTTTAAACAAGAGGATAATGAATCCCTTTACAATGCCTGGGAGAGGTATAGAGGTATGCTAAGAAAATGTCCTCTGAAATGTTTTCAGAGTGGGTACAGTTAGACATTTTCTACTATGGGCTTACAGAAAAAGCTCAGATGTCTTTAGACCACTCAGCTGGTGGATCTATACACATGAGAAAGACAATTGAAGAAGCTCAAGAGCTTATAGACACTGTTGCTAGAAACCAATATTTGTACTCTAGCAATGAGTTCTCTCCAAAAGAGGAAGTCATGGCTGTAGTCACTGACCCTAGTCCTCAAGAACAGATAACTGAGCTTAATCAGCAACTGCTCTTGATGACAGAACAGTTAGCAAACTTTAAAGAGATGCTCCATGAGACTAAAGTTGCTAACAAGAGCATAGAACTGCAGTTGAATCAAGCAAAACAGCAATTATCTAAACAGATAACAGAGGAATGTCAAGCAGTTCAATTGAGGAGTGGGAAGACCCTGAATAACACTGTTCAAAAGAGTAAAAAGCCAAACAAGGAACAATTGACAGAGGACAACCAAACCACTGTTCAAAATCCCTCTGAGGACAGTAAGAGCCCAGAGAGGAATGTTATTGGCGTTCAAACGCCAGAAAGGGGAGGAAAGCTGGCGTTAAACGCCCATTCCTTGCCCAGTTCTGGCGTTCAAATGCCAGAAAAGGGAGAGAAGTTGGCGTTTAACGCCCAAACTTCACCCATTCCTGGCGTTCAGACGCCTGGGGAGAATCAGACACCTGAGAGTGCTGACAGTAATCCCTCTAACAAGGCTTCTTCAACCACTTCTGTAAGGAATAAACCTGCAGCATCTAAGGTTGAAGAATATAAAGCCAAAATGCCTTATCCTCAAAAACTCCGCCAAGCGGAGTAGGATAAGCAATTTGCCCGCTTTGCAGACTATCTAAGGACTCTTGAAATAAAGATTCCGTTTGCAGAGGCACTTGAGCAAATACCTTCTTATGCTAAGTTCATGAAAGAAATCTTAAGTCATAAGAAGGATTGGAGAGAAACTGAAAAAGTGTTTCTCACTGAAGAATGCAGTGCAGTCATATTAAAAAGCTTACCAGAAAAGCTTCAAGATCCAGGAAGCTTTATGATACCATGCACATTAGAAGGTGCTTGCACTAAGACAGCTCTATGTGATCTTGGAGCAAGCATCAATCTAATACCTGCATCTACTATCAGAAAGCTTGGGTTGACTGGAGAAGTCAAACCAACCCGGATATGCCTTCAATTTGCTGATGGATCCATTAAATACCCATCAGGCATAATTGAGGACATGATTGTCAAGGTTGGGCCATTTGCCTTTCCAACTGACTTTGTGGTGCTGGAAATGGAGGAGCACAAGAGTGCAACTCTCATTCTAGGAAGACCCTTCCTAGCAACTGGACGAACTCTCATTGATGTACAAAATGGGGAAGTAACCTTGAGAGTCAATGAGGATGAGTTCAAGTTGAATGCTGTAAAGGCTATGCAGCATCCAGACACACCAAATGACTACATGGCGCTGACATTATTGACTCTCTGGTAGAAGAGATCAATATGGCTGAGAGCCTAGAATCAGAGCTTGAGGACATCTTCAAAGATGCTCAACCTGATCAAGAAGAACTAGAGGAGGCAAAGGAATTTTTGAAAATTCCTCAAGAGGAGGATAAGCCTCCCAAGCCTGAACTCAAACCACTACCACCATCCCTGAAATATGCATTTCTGGGAGAGGGTGATACTTTTCCAGTGATTATAAGCTCTGCTTTAAATCCACAGGAAGAGGAAGCACTGATTCAAGTGCTAAGGACACACAAGACAGCTCTTGGGTGGTCCATAAGTGATCTTAAGGGTATTTAGCCCAGCTAGATGTATGCACAAGATCCTATTGGAAGATAATGCCAAACCAGTGGTCCAACCACAGAGGAGGCTAAATCCTGCCATGAAGGAGGTGGTGCAGAAAGAGGTCACTAAATTACTAGAGGCTGGGATTATTTATCCTATTTCTGATAGCCCCTGGGTGAGCCCTGTCCAAGTTGTTCCCAAAAAGGGAGGCATGACAGTGGTTCATAATGAAAAAAATGAACTGGTTCCTACAAGGACAGTCACAGGGTGGCGCATGTGTATTGACTACAGAAGGCTCAATACAGCCACCAGAAAGGATCATTTTCCTTTACCATTCATAGACCAAATGCTAGAAAGACTAGCTGGCCATGATTATTACTGCTTTTTGGATGGCTATTCAGGCTACAACCAAATTGCAGTAGATCCTCAGGACCAAGAGAAAACAGCATTCACTTGCCCTTCTGGCGTGTTTGCCTATAGGAGGATGCCTTTTGGTCTGTGCAATGCACCTGCAACCTTTCAGAGGTGCATGCTCTCTATCTTCTCAGATATGGTAGAGAAATTTCTGGAAGTCTTCATGGATGACTTTTCAGTATATGGAGACTCATTTAACTCCTGTCTTAATCACCTAGCACTTGTCTTGAAAAGATGCCAAGAGACTAACCTGGTTTTGAACTGGGAGAAATGTCACTTTATGGTGACTGAAGGAATTGTCCTTGGGCACAAAATTTCAAGCAAGGGAATAGAGGTGGATAAGGCAAAGGTAGAGGTAATTGAAAAATTACCACCACCTGCCAATGTTAAGGCAATCAGAAGCTTTCTAGGGCATGCAGGATTCTACAGAAGGTTTATAAAGGATTTTTCGAAAATTGCAAAACCTCTGAGTAACCTGTTAGCTGCTGACACACCATTTGTGTTTGACACACAGTGTCTGCAGGCATTTGAGACCCTGAAAGCTAAGTTGGTCACAGCACCAGTTATCTCTGCACCAGATTGGACATTGCCATTTGAATTAATGTGTGATGCCAGTGATCATGCCATTGGTGCAGTGTTGGGACAGAGGCATAACAAGCTTCTGCACGTCATTTACTATGCCAGTCGTGTTCTAAATGACGCACAGAAGAACTACACAACCACAGAGAAAGAGTTACTTGCAGTGGTCTATGCCATTGACAAGTTTAGATCCTATCTAGTGGGATCCAAAGTGGTTGTGTACACTGACCATGCTGCTCTTAAATATCTACTCACAAAGCAGGATTCAAAACCCAGGCTCATCAGATGGGTGTTGCTTCTGCAAGAGTTTGATATAGAAATAAGAGACAAAAAAGGGACAGAGAACCAAGTAGCAGATCATCTGTCCCGAATAGAACCAGTAGCTGGGGCGTCCCTCCCTTCTACTGAGATCTCTGAGACTTTCCCAGATGAGCAACTATTTGCCATTCAGGAAGCTCCATGGTTTGCAGATATTGCAAATTTTAAAGCTGTGAGATTCATTCCCAAGGAGTACAGCCACATGCAGAGAAAGAAATTAATTTCAGATGCCAAGTACTACCTCTGGGATGAACCATATCTCTTTAAGAGATATGCTGACGGAGTGATCCGCAGGTGTGTACCCAGAGAAGAAGCACAAAGGATCTTATGGCACTGCCATGGATCACAGTATGGAGGACATTTTGGAAGTGAGCGAACAGCCACTAAAGTCCTTCAATGTGGCTTCTACTGGCCTACTCTCTATAAAGATTCCCGAGAGTTTGTGCGTAACTGTGACAGTTGCCAAAGAGCTGGTAACCTGCCTCATGGATATGCCGTGCCTCAACAAGGGATATTAGAGATAGAACTGTTTGATGTATGGGGAATTGACTTCATGGGGCCATTCCCACCATCATACTCAAACACTTACATTCTGGTGGCAGTGGACTATGTGTCTAAGTGGGTAGAAGCGATTGCTACACCCACCAATGATACTAAGACCGTACTAAAATTCCTCCAGAAAAACATTTTCAGCAGATTTGGCGTTCCCAGAGTGCTAATCAGTGATGGGGGCACTCATTTCTACAATAAACAGCTACACCTTGCTATGGTTAGATATGGAATTAGCCACAAAGTGGCAACTCCGTATCATCCACAGACAAATGGGCAAGCTGAGGTCTCTAACAGAGAGCTAAAAAGAATCCTGGAACGGACTGTGATGGCCCGAAGAAAGGATTGGGCAAAGAGCTTGGATGATGCTCTGTGGGCATACAGAACAGCATTCAAGACTCCTATAGGAACCTCTCCATACCAACTGGTGTATGGGAAGGCCTGTCATTTGCCTGTGGAACTGGAACATAAAGCCTACTGGGCAACCAGATTCCTAAACATGGATGCACAGTTAGCTGGTAAAAAAAGACTGCTCCAGCTAAATGAGCTAGAGGAGTTCAGACTCAATGCCTTTGAAAATGCAAAAATTTATAAGGAAAAGGCAAAGAAATGGCATGACAAGAAGTTGTCAACCAGAGTCTTTGAGCCAGGACAAAAAGTTCTGCTCTTCAACTCTAGGCTCAAACTGTTTCCAGGAAAACTCAAATCCCGTTGGAGGGGTCCATATGTGATTACAGGAGTGTCACCATATGGATATGTTGAGCTTCAGGATATTGATTCTGACAAGAAGTTCATTGTTAATGGACAGAGAATCAAGCACTATCTTGAAGGAAATTTTGAGCAGGAATGCTCAAAACTGAGACTTGAGTGATTCTCAGTGAAAGTCCAGCTAAAGACAGTAAAGAAGCGCTTGCTGGGAGGCAACCCAGTCATTAGTAGGTCATATGATTAGTTGTTACAGAGGCAAATATCAAAAATGAAAGAATTCACAGAGTTACAGAAGGATTCAGCTCAAAAAGCAGAGAAAATGAGCTTACTGGCGAAAAAACGCCAGTAAGGTGCATTTTGGGCGTTAAACGCCAGAATGGGTACCATTTTGGGCGTTAAACGCCAGAATGGGTACCATTCTGGGCGTTTAACGCCAGGAATGGTGCCATTTTGGGCGTTAAACGCCAGAATGGGCACCATTCTGGGCGTTTAACGCCAGGTGTGCAGCATCCTGGGCATTCAGAAAAATGCCCAGTGAGGAAGGTTTTCTGGCGTTTAACGCCAGCCAGGGTACCTGGCTGGGCGTTAAACGCCCAAAAGGGGTGCCATATGGGCGTTAAACGCCAGAATGGGTGCCATTCTGGGCGTTTAACGCCAGAAAGGTGGGGGGACCACATTTTTGTTTTCAACTCAATTTTTTTCAAACTTTCCTCTTTTTACCCATACTCTTCTACATAAATGCACTTCAACCTTTCATCATTCACTTTCAAATCTTCACAAATCAAAACCATTCTTCAAATCTATTTCAAATTAATCCCAAATCTTCTTCAAAAACTCACCCTTTTCTCAATTTCTTTCCATATCGTCTCAAATCTCCTTTCAAATCTCTCTTTTGTTTTCGAAATTCTCTTCCCCCCACTCTATAAATGAACGTTTCTCACCCCTCATTCCTCACACCATTCGAATTTCCTCTTCCTCTCCCTCTCTTCTCTTCTTTTTTTTTTTTTTTTGCTTGAGGACAAGCAAAACCTCTAAGTTTGGTGTGCTTTTCCGTGATCATTAAGCCAAGATTCATCAAGATCATGGCTCCTAAGGGAAAACAAACCAACTCAAGAGGAAAGAAAGAGACTAATCCAAAGAATCTTTGGAATCAAGAGAAGTTCTTAACCAAAGAACATGAAGACCATTATCACAAAATAATGGGTCTGAGGTCAGTGATCCCGGAAGTTAAATTTAATCTGAAAGAAGATGAATATCCGGAGATCCAAGAGCAAATTCGAAACAGAGGTTGGGAAGTTCTGACCAATCCTGAAATAAAGGTTGGAAGGAACATGGTTCAGGAATTCTACTCTAATCTGTGGCTAACAGATAAGCAGAGAATGACTGGAACTGCTTACCATACCTACAGAACCATGGTCAGAGGGAAAGTTATGTACTTCCATCTGGACAAAATAAGAGAAATCTTCAAACTACCTCAACTGCAAGATGATCCTGACTCCTTCAATAGGAGGATGGTGAGAGTAGATAAAGGGTTGGATCAAGTTCTAGAGGACATATGCCTCCCTGTGACTAAGTGGATAACCAATTCAAAGGGTGTCCCAAACCAACTCAAGAGGGGAGACCTCAAGCCAATTGCAAGAGGGTGGCTAGACTTTATTAGGCGCTCCATATTGCCCACTAGCAACCGTTCTGAGGTCACCATCAAGAGGGCAGTGATGATTCATTGCATTATGCTTGGAAAAGAAGTGGAGGTCCATCATGTGATTGCTTGTGAGATCTACACCATTGCAAATAAGAATTCCACTGAGGCCAAACTGGCTTACCCAAGCTTGATTTCCTTGCTCTGTAAAGAGGCTGGGGTGAAGATGGGAGTAGATGAGTTCATACCCATTGAACACCCAATCACCAAGAAGTCAATGGAAGGACAAGTGCAAGACAACTCCATCAAGAGGAGGGTGCAGGAATTCCTCCCTGAATTCCCAAGAATTGACTACTGGTCTAGCCTAGAAGCATCTATTAACAAGCTGCAAGAGACTATGGAGCAACTGAAGGAAGAACAGCAGAATCAGAACTGCATGCTCTGCAAATTGCTGAAGGACCAAGAGAAGCAGGGGCGTGAACTCCAAGAGTTGAAACGCCAAAAGCTCTCCTCTCAAGCTGAGGGAGCATCCACTTCTCAAAATCAAGGTTGTTGAGTCCTAACTCTGTGAAAACCTCTATCATTAGGAGCCTATGTTTTTCATTTTTTGTTTTCTTTTATTTTGTTTTTATTTTTCATTTTTCTAGTCTCATTCTATATCTATTTTTGAGTCTTGTTTTAATTCATAATTAATAAAATTGAAATTTTATGCCTTAAAGATATGAATGTCCTATGAATCCATCACCTCTCTTAAATGAAAAATGCTTTAATCACAAAAGAACAAGAAGTACAGGATTTCAAAATTTATCATTGAAACTAGTTGAATTAGCTTGATGTGGTGACAATACTTTTTGCTTTCTGAATGAATGCTTGAACAGTGCATATGTCTCTTGAATTTGTTGTTTTTGAGAATGTTAAAAATTGTTGGCTCTTGAAAGAATGAGGAGAAAGAGAACTGTTATTGAGGATCTAAAAAAATCATTAGAGTGATTCTTGAAGCAAGAAAAAGCAGTGGATACAAAAAAAAAGAAAAGATTTTCGAAAAAAAAAAGAGAAAGAAAGAAAGAAAAAGAAAAAAAAAAGAAAAGAAATAAAGTTGTGATCCAAGGCAACAAGAGTGTGCTTAAGAACCTTGGACACCTCTAATTGGGGACTTTAGCAAAGCTGAGTCACAATCTGAAAAGATTCACCCAATCATGTGTCTGTGGCATGTATGTATCCGGTGGTAATACTGGAAGACAGAGTGCTTTGGGCCACAGCCAAGACTCATACACTAGCTATGTTCAAGAATCATTATGCTTAACTAAGAGAATCAATAACACTATCTGAGTTCTGAGTTCTTATAGATGCCAATCATTCTGAACTTCAAGGGATAGAGTGAGATGCCAAAACTGTTCGGAGGCAAAAAGCTACTAGTCCCGCTCATCTAGTTGGAGCTATGTTTCCTTGATATTTTGGAGTCTATAGTATATTCTCTTCTTTTTATCCTATTTTGATTTTTAGTTGCTTGGGGACAAGCAACAATTTAAGTTTGGTGTTGTGATGAGCGGATAATTTGTATGCTTTTTGGCATTGTTTTTAGTATGTTTTTGGTATGATCTAGTTAGTTTTTAGTATATTTTTATTAGTTTTTAGCTAAAATTCACTTTTCTGGACTTTACTATGAGTTTGTGTGTTTTTCTGTGATTTCAGGTATTTTCTGGCTGAAATTGAGGGTCCTGAGCAAAAATCTGATTCCGAGACCAAAAAGGACTGCAGATGCTGTTGGATTCTGACCTCCCTGCACTCGAAGCGGATTTTCTGGAGCTACAGAAGCCCAATTGGCGCGC
>NW_027255476.1:23791-33791 GCF_003086295.3 Arachis hypogaea | reverse complement strand
TCTCTTGAATGCCGCCATCAGTTCTCGCCTATACCACGAAGATTCCAGTTAAAGAACCCAAGAGATATTCACTGGAGCCTGGGTTGCTTGTAGAACAAAAGTGGTTGTCAGTCACCTTGTTCATGGGTGAGAATGATGATGAGTGTCAATCATCACCTTCATCAAGTTGAAGAACAAGTGATATCTTGGAACAAGAACAAGCGGAATTGAATGGAAGAACAATAGTAATTGCATTAATACTCGAGGTACAGCAGAGCTCCACACCTTAATCTATGGTGTGTAGAAACTCCACCGTTGAAAATACATAAGCATAAGGTCTAGGCATGGCCGAATGGCCAGCCTCCCAATAATCTAAGAACACAATGTCCAAAGATGATCTAGAGATCTAAAATGATCAAAAGATGAAAATACAATAGTAAAAGGTCCTACTTATAGAAAACTAGTAGCCTAGGGTGTACAGAGATGAGTAAATGACATAAAAATCCACTTCCGGGCCCACTTGGTGTGTGCTTGGGCTGAGCAATGAAGCATTTTCGTGTAGAGACTCTTCTTGGAGTTAAACACCAGCTTTTATGCCAGTTTGGGCGTTTAACTCCCATTTAGGTGCCAGTTCCGGCGTTTAACGCTGGAATTTCTGAGGGTGACTTTGAACGCCGGTTTGGGCCATCAAATCTTGGGCAAAGTATGGACTATCATATATTGCTGGAAGGCCCAGGATGTCTACTTTCCAACGCCGTTGAGAGCGCGCCAATTGGGCTTCTGTAGCTCCAGAAAATCCACTTCGAGTGCAGGGAGGTCAGAATCCAACAGCATCTGCAGTCCTTTTCAGTCTCTGAATCAGATTTTTGCTCAGGTCCCTCAATTTCAGCCAGAAAATACCTGAAATCACAGAAAAACACACAAACTCATAGTAAAGTCCAGAAAAGTGAATTTTAACTAAAAACTAATAAAAATATACTAAAAACTAACTATATCATACCAAAAACATACTAAAAACAATGCCAAAAAGTATACAAATTATCCGCTCATCACAACACCAAACTTAAATTGTTTCTTGTCCCCAAGCAACTGAAAATCAAATAAGATAAAAAGAAGAGAATATACTATAGACTCCAAATTATCAATGAAACTAAGCTCCAAATTAGATGAGCGGGACTAGTAGCTTTTTGCCTCCGAACAGTTTTGGCATCTCACTTTATCCTTTGAAATTCAGAATGATTGGCTTCTTTAGGAACTCAGAATCCAGATAGTGTCATTGATTCTCCTAGTTAAGTATGATGATTCTTGAACATAGCTACTTATTGAGTCTTGGCTGTGGCCCAAAGCACTCTGTCTTCCAGTATTACCACCGGATACATACATGCCACAGACACATAATTGGGTGAACCTTTTCAGATTGTGACTCAGCTTTGCTAAAGTCCCCAATTAGAGGTGTCCAGGGTTCTTAAGCACACTCTTATTGCCTTGGATCACAACTTTATTCCTTCTTTTTCTTTCTTTTTCTCTTTTCCCCCTTTTTTTTTTCGCTTCCTTCCCTTTTTTTTTTGTATTCACTGCTTTTTCTTGCTTCAAGAATCATTTTTATGATTTTTCAGATCCTCAGTAACATGTCTCCTTTTTCATCATTCTTTCAAGAGCCAACAATTTTAACATTCATGAACCACAAATTCAAAAGACATATGCACTGTTTAAGCATACATTCAGAAAACAAAAGTATTGCCACCACATCAAACTAATTAAGCTAGTTTTAAAGATGAATTCGAAATCCTGTACTTCTTGTTCTTTTGTGATAAAAACAGTTTTCATTTAAGAAAGGTGATGGATTCATATAACTTTTTGGCATAGACACTAATACACTAATGATCACAAGACACAAACATGGATAAACATAAGCATAAAATTCGAAAAACAGAAGAATAAATAACAAGGAAATCAAGGAACGGGTCCACCTTAGTGATGGCGGCTCTTTCTTGCTCTTGAAGATCCTATGGAGTGCTTGAGCTCCTTAATATCTCTTCCTTGTCTTTGTTGCTCCTCCCTCATGATTCTTTGATCTTCTCTAATCTCATGAAGGATGATGGAGTGTTCTTGGTGCTCCACCCTTAGTTGTCCCATGTTGGAACTCAACTCTCCTAGGGAGGTGTTTAGTTGCTCCCAATAGTTTTGTGGAGGAAAATTCATCCCTTGAGGAATCTCAGGGATCTCATGAAGAGTGGGATCTCTTGTGTACTCCATCCTTTTCTTGGTGATGGGTTTGTCTTCATCAATGGAGATGTCTCCCTCTATGTCAACTCCAACTGAATAACAGAGGTGACAAATGAGATGAGGAAAGGCTAACCTTGCCAAGGTGGAGGTCTTGTCCGCCACCTTATAGAGTTCTTGGGCTATAACCTCATGAACCTCTATTTCTTCTCCAATCATGATGCTATGGATCATGATAGCCCGATCTATGGTAACTTCGGACCGGTTGCTAGTGGGAATGATTGAGCGTTGTATGAACTCTAACCATCCTCTAGCCACGGGCTTGAGGTCATGCCTTCTCAATTGGACCGGCTTTCCTCTTGAATCTTGCTTCCATTGTGCGCCCTCTTCATATATGACTGTGAGGACTTGGTCCAACCTTTGATCAAAGTTGACCCTTCTAGTGTAAGGATGCTCATCTCCTTGCATCATAGGCAAGTTGAACGCCACCCTCACACTCTCCGGACTAAAATCCAAGTATTTCCCCCGAACCATAGTAAGATAATTCTTTGGATTCGGGTTCACACTTTGGTCATGGTTCTTGGTGATCCATGCATTGGCATAGAACTCTTGAACCATCAAGATTCCGACTTGTTGAATGGGGTTGGTAAGAACTTCCAAACCTCTTCTTCGGATCTCATGTCGGATCTCCGGATATTCACCCTTTTTGAGTGAAAAAGGGACCTCGGGGATCACCTTCTTCAAGGCCACAACTTCATAGAAGTGGTCTTGATGCACCCTTGAGAGGAATCTATCCATCTCCCATGACTCGGAGGTGGAAGCCTTTGCCTTCCCTTTCCTCTTTCTAGAGGTTTCTCCGGCCTTGGATGCCATAATGGTTATGGAAAAACGAAAAAGCAACGCTTTTACCACACCAAACTTAAAATGTTTGCTCGTCCTCGAGCAAAAGAAGAAAGAAGAGAGTAGAAGAAGAAGAAATGAGGAAGAGGGAGATGGTGGTGTGTTCGGCCAAAGAGGGGGAGAAGTGGTGTTTAGGTTGTGTGAAAATGAAGGGTTGAAGAAGGGTATATATAGGAGAGAGGGGGGTAATGGTTCGGCCATTATGGGTGGGTTTGGGAGGGAAAGTGGTTTGAATTTGAAGGGTGAGGTTGGTGGGGATTTATGAAGGATGGATGTGAGTGGTGAAGAGAAAGATGGGATTTGATAGGTGAAGGGTTTTTGGGGAAGAGGTGTTGAGGTGATTGGTGAATGGGGGAAGAAGAGAGAGAGTGATGGTGGGGTAGGTGAGGGTCCTGTGGGGTCCACAGATCTTGTGGTGTCAAGGAAAAGGCATCCTTGCACCAAATGGCATCAAAATCCACGTTTTGAGCCATTTCTGGCGTTAAACGCCGGGCTGGTGCCCATTTCTGGCGTTTAACGCCAGGTTCTTGCCCTTTACTGGCGTTTAACGCCAGTCTGGTGCCCCTTTCTGGCGTTAAACGCCCAGAATGGTGCCAGACTGGGCGTTAAACGCCCAACTGCTAGGCTTACTGGCGTTTAAACGCCAGCAGCATCTTCCTCCAGGGTGTGCTGTTTTTCTTCCTGTTTTTCATTCTGTTTTTGCTTTTTCTATTGATTTTGTGACTTCTCATGATCATCAACCTACAAAATAAAATAAATAACAAAGGAAAATAGATAAATTATAACATTTGGGTTGCCTCCCAACAAGCGCTTCTTTAATGTCAGTAGCTTGATAGAGGGCTCTCATGGAGCCTCACAGATACTCAGAGCAATGTTGGAACCTCCCAACACCAAACTTAGAGTTTGAATGTGGGGGTTCAACACCAAACTTAGAGTTTGGTTGTGGCCTCCCAACACCAAACTTAGAGTTTGACTGTGGGGGCTCTGTTTGGCTCTGTTTTGAGAGAAGCTCTTCATGCTTCCTCTCCATGATGACAGAGGGATATCCTTGAGCCTTAAACACAAAGGATCCTTCATTCACTTGAATGAACAGTTCACCTCTATCAACATCAATCACAGCCTTTGCTGTGGCTAGGAAGGGTCTGCCAAGGATGATGGATTCATCCATGCACTTCCCAGTCTCTAGGACCATGAAATCAGTAGGGATGTAATGGTCTTCAATTTTCACCAAAACATTCTCTACAAGTCCATAAGCTTGTTTCTTTGAATTGTCTGCCATCTCTAGTGAGATTCTTGCAGCTTGTACCTCAAAGATCCCTAGCTTCTCCATTACAGAGAGAGGCATGAGGTTTACACTTGACCTTAAGTCACACAGAGCCTTCTTGAAGGTCATGGTTCCTATGGTACAAGGTATGGAAAACTTCCCAGGGTCTTGCCTCTTTTGAGGTAATTTCTGCCTAGACAAGTCATCCAGTTCTTTGGTGAGCAAAGGAGGTTCATCCTCCCAAGTCTCATTTCCAAATAACTTGTCATTTAGCTTCATGATTGCTCCAAGGTATTTAGCAACTTGCTCTTCAGTGACATACTCATCCTCTTCAGAGGAAGAATACTCATCAGAGCTCATGAATGGCAGAAGTAAGTCCAATGGAATCTCTATGGTCTCATTTTGAGCCTCAGATTCCCATGGTTCCTCATTGGGGAACTCATTGGAGGTCAGTGGACGTCCATTGAGGTCTTCCTCAGTGGCGTTCACTGCCTCTTCTTCCTCTCCAAATTCGGCCATGTTTATGGCTTTGCACTCTCCTTTTGGATTTTCTTCTGTATTGCTTGGGAGAGTACTTGGAGGGAGTTCAGTGATTTTCTTACTCAGCTGTCCCACTTGTGCCTCCAAATTTCTAATGGAGGACCTTGTTTCATTCATGAAACTTTGAGTGGTTTTGATTAGATCAGAGACCATAGTTGCCAAGTCAGAATTATTCTGCTTAGAACTCTCTGTCTATTGCTGAGAAGATGATGGAAAAGGCTTGCTATTGCTAAACCTGTTTCTTCCACCATTATTGTTATTGAAACCTTGTTGAGGTCTCTGTTGATCCTTCCATGAAAGATTTGGATGATTCCTCCATGAAGGATTATAGGTGTTTCCATAGGGTTCTCCTAGGTAATTCACCTCTTCCATTGAAGGGTTCTCAGGATCATAAGCTTCTTCCTCAGATGAAGCATCCTTAGTACTGCTTGGTGCATTTTGCATTCCAGACAAACTTTGAGAAATTAAATTGACTTGTTGAGTCAATATCTTGTTTTGAGCCAAAATGGCATTCAGAGCATCAATCTCAAGAACTCCTTTCTTCTGACTAGTCCCATTGTTCACAGGATTTCTTTCAGAAGTGTACATGAATTGGTTATTTGCAACCATTTCAATTAGCTCTTGAGCCTCTGTAGGCGTCTTCTTCAGATGAAGAGATCCTCCAGCAGAGCTATCCAAAGACATCTTGGACAGTTCAGAGAGACCATCATAGAAAATACCTATGATGCTCCATTCAGAAAGCATGTCAGATGGACACTTTCTGATCAATTGTTTGTATCTTTCCCAAGCTTCATAGAGGGATTCTCCATCCTTCTGTCTGAAGGTTTGGACTTCCACTCTAAGCTTACTCCATCTTTGAGGTGGAAAGAACTTTGCCAAGAAGGCATTGACTAGCTTTTCCCAAGAGTCCAGGCTTTCTTTAGGTTGAGAGTCCAACCATGTTCTAGCTCTGTCTCTTACAGCAAAAGGGAATAGCATCAGTCTATAGACCTCAGGGTCTACCCCATTAGTCTTGACTGTGTCACAGATTTGCAAGAATTCAGCTAAGAACTGATGAGGATCTTCCATTGGAAGTCCATGGAACTTGTAATTCTGTTGCATTAGAGAAACTAATTGAGGCTTAAGCTCAAAGTTGTTTGCTCCAATGGCAGGGATAGAGATGCTTCTCCCATAAAAGTCGGGAGTAGGTGCAGTAAAGTCACCCAGCACCTTCCTTGCATTGTTGGCATTGTTGTTGTTTTCAGCTGCCATGGCTTCTTCTTCCTTGAAAATTTCTGTTAGGTCCTCTACAAAGAGTTGTGCCTTAGCTTCTCTTAGCTTTCGTCTCAAGGTCCTTTCAGGTTCAGGATCAGCTTCAACAAGAATGCCTTTGTCTTTGCTCCTGCTCATAAGAAAGAGAAGGAAACAAGAAAATATGGAATCCTCTATGTCACAGTATAGAGATTCCTTGAGGTGTCAGAGGAAAAGAAGAGTAGAAGACAGAAGTAGAAAATTCGAACTTTATCAAAGAAGATAGAGTTCGAATTTGCATTAAGGGATAGTGTTAGTCCACAAATAGAGGGATGTGAGAAGAAGGGAAGTAATTTTCGAAAATTAAGTAGAAAATTTGAAAGCATTTTTGAAAAACATTACTCAATTTTCGAAAATGAAAGTGGAAAAGAAATCAAATGATTTTTTTGAAAAAGATTTTGAAATTAGAAGTCAAAAAGATTTGATTGAAAACTATTTTGAAAAAGATGTGGTTAAGAAGATATGATTGGTTTTAAAAAAAAATGTGATTGAGAAGATATGATTTGAAAAACATTTTAAAAAGATTTGATTTGAAAATTAAGAACTTGACTTAACAAGAAAAGATATGATTCAAACATTAAACCTTTCTCAACAGAAAAGGCAACATACTTGAAATGTTGAATCAAATCATTAATTGATAGTAAGTTTCTTTGAAAAAGGAAAGAAGTTAATTTTGAAAAAGATTTGATTGAAAAATTGATTTGAAAAAGATTTGATTTGGAAGAGATTTTGAAAACTTAGAAAAAATTTGATTTGAAAACAAAATCTTCCCTTCTAGCCATCCTGGCGTTAAACGCCTAGAATGGTATCCATTCTGGCGTTTAACGCCCAAAATGCTACCCTTTTGGGCGTTAAACGCCCAACCAGGTACCCTGGCTGGCGTTTAAACGCCAGTCTGTCCTTCTTCACTGGGCGTTTTGAACGCCCAGCTTTTTCTGTGCAATTCCTCTGCTGTATGTTCTGAATCTTCAGTTCTCTGTATTATTGACTTGAAAAGACACAAATTAAAAATATTTTTGGATTTTTAATAATAAGGAAAAATCAAAATGCAACAAGAATCAAATAACAATGCATGCAAGACACCAAACTTAGCAGTTTGTATACTACTGACACTAACAAAATGAAAAATGCATATGAGACACACAAAAACACTCAAGTCAATAGAATTCAAAGATCAGAGCAAGCAAATCATCAAGAACATCTTGAAGATCACTAAGACATATGAATGCATGCAATTGACACCAAACTTTTGATGAGACTCTAGACTCAAACAAGAAATATTTTTGGATTTTATAATTTTGTAAAAATTTTTTGTGTTTTTCGAAATTTAAGTGAAAAAAAAAAGTATCAAAATTCTTAATGAGAATTCCAGGAATCAGTGCAATGCTAGTCTAAGACTCCGGTCCAGGAATTAGACATGGCTTCACAGCCAGCCAAGCTTTCAAAGAAAGCTTCGGTCCAAAACACTAGACATGACCAAAGGTCAGCCAAGCCTTAGCAGATCACTGCTCCAAAAGCAAGATTGATAGAAATCAACAAGCTCTTGTGATGATGAGTTGAAACCTCGGTCCAATGAAATTAGACATGGCTTCTCAGCCAGCCAGATTTCAACAAATCACCATGAAACTCTAGAATTCATCTTCAAGAATTTCGAAAAAAATAAACACCTAATCTAAGCAACAAGATGAACCGTCAGTTGTCCAGCCTGAACAATCCCGGGCAATAACACCAAAAACTTGATGTTGTTGCCGGATCTTGGCACTGATGTTACCAAAAGCTTGCTCAAAACTTGAACAATCCCCGGCAACGGCGCCAAAAACTTGGTGCGCGAAATTGTGAACAATACTTTTTCACAACTCTCATAATCCCCGGTAATGGCTCCAAAAACGTGGTAGCTCAGTACCATGGCATTACATAACTTCGCACAACTAACCAGCAAGTGCACTGGGTCGTCCAAGTAATAAACCTTACGTGAGTAAGGGTCGATCCCACGGAGATTGTTAGCATTGAAGCAAGCTATGGTCATCTTGTAAATCTTAGTCAGGCAAACTCAAATGATAATGGTGATGAACGAAAATAACACAAAGGTAAAGATAGTGATACTTATGTAATTCATTGGTAGGAACTTCAGATAAGCGCATGAAGATGCCTTCCCTTCCGTCTCTCTGCTTTCCTACTGTCTTCATCCAATCCTTCTTACTCCTTTCCATGGCAAGCTTAAGCAAGGGTTTCACCGTTGTCAGTGGCTACCTCCCATCCTCTCAGTGAAAGCGATTTGCATATGCTCTGTCACAGCATAGCGGAATTCATCTGTCGGTTCTCAATCAGGCCGGAATAGAATCCAGTGATTCTTTTGCGTCTGTCACTAACGCCCCGCCCTCAGGTGTTTGAAGCACGTCACAGTCATTCAGTCATTGAATCCTACTCAGAATACGACAGACAAGGTTAGACCTTCCGGATTCTCTTGAATGCCGCCATCAGTTCTCGCCTATACCACGAAGATTCCGGTTAAAGAACCCAAGAGATATTCACTGGAGCCTTGGTTGCTTGTAGAACAAATGTGGTTGTCAGTCACCTTGTTCATGGGTGAGAATGATGATGAGTGTCAATCATCACCTTCATCAAGTTGAAGAACAAGTGATATCTTGGAACAAGAACAAGCGGAATTGAATGGAAGAACAATAGTAATTGCATTAATACTCGAGGTACAGCAGAGCTCCACACCTTAATCTATGGTGTGTAGAAACTCCACCGTTGAAAATACATAAGCATAAGGTCTAGGCATGGCCGAATGGCCAGCCTCCCAATAATCTAAGAACACAATGTCCAAAGATGATCTAGAGATCTAAAATGATCAAAAGATGAAAATACAATAGTAAAAGGTCCTACTTATAGAAAACTAGTAGCCTAGGGTGTACAGAGATGAGTAAATGACATAAAAATCCACTTCCGGGCCCACTTGGTGTGTGCTTGGGCTGAGCAATGAAGCATTTTCGTGTAGACTCTTCTTGGAGTTAAACGCCAGCTTTTATGCCAGTTTGGGCGTTTAACTCCCATTTAGGTGCCAGTTCCGGCGTTTAACGCTGGAATTTCTGAGGGTGACTTTGAACGCCGGTTTGGGCCATCAAATCGTGGGCAAAGTATGGACTATCATATATTGCTGGAAAGCCCAGGATGTCTACTTTCCAACGCCGTTGAGAGCGCACCAATTGGGCTTCTGTAGCTCCAGAAAATCCACTTCGAGTGCAGGGAGGTCAGAATCCAACAGCATCTGCAGTCCTTTTCAGTCTCTGAATCAGATTTTTGCTCAGGTCCCTCAATTTCAGCCAGAAAATACCTGAAATCACAGAAAAACACACAAACTCATAGTAAAGTCCAGAAAAGTGAATTTTAACTAAAAACTAATAAAAATATACTAAAAACTAACTATATCATACCAAAAACATACTAAAAACAATGCCAAAAAGTATACAAATTATCCGCTCATCAGACAGCCCGAGGCGTGAGGTGCTTCGGGCGATAATCGAACAGCCGCACCGTCTAGATTAAGCAACCCGCACAGCAAAACCAACACCGCGTCGGGCACCGTCTTGCGTCGACCATAGACGTAAGGCGAGCACGCCGCGGGTGCACAAGGCACAACTCGACCACGCCATGCTCCCTAGGTGGTGCCCAGATGGGGCGTGCATGGACGTGTTTCCCTTCTTGGTCCTTTGGTGATCGGGGTGTGCGGCAGCCCGACGCCCGTGCTCGACCTTGGACCCGGGGCGGGGGACCCCGACGGCACACCACAACCACAACGGG
>NW_027255476.1:0-22791 GCF_003086295.3 Arachis hypogaea | reverse complement strand
GCTTGGGCGAGAGTAGTACTAGGATGGGTGACCTCTGGGAAGTCCTCGTGTTGCACCTCTTTTTTTTTTTTTTAACGTCGTGCCGACCTTCATTCTTTAAATGACGCTATCCCGAGTAGGACACCTAAGGGCGAGCCGCAATGGCCTCATCCTCGACAGGCACCTACGGTACCCGCAAGGCTTCGCGGATAGTGTTACGCTCTCTCGCGCCGCATGGTTAACAAAATTGTGTGCGAACTATAATAGGTGCGATCATACCAGCACTAATGCACCGGATCCCATCAGAACTCCGCAGTTAAGCGTGCTTGGGCGAGAGTAGTACTAGGATGGGTGCTGGGAAGTCCTCGTGTTGCACCTCTTTTTTTTTTTTTTTTAACGTCGTGCCGACCTTCATTCTTTAAATGACGCTATCCCGAGTAGGACACCTAAGGGCGAGCCGCAATGGCCTCATCCTCGACAGGCACCTACGGTACCCGCAAGGCTTCGCGGATAGTGTTACGCTCTCTCGCGCCGCATGGTTAACAAAATTGTGTGTGCGAACTATAATAGGTGCGATCATACCAGCACTAATGCACCGGATCCCATCAGAACTCCGCAGTTAAGCGTGCTTGGGCGAGAGTAGTACTAGGATGGGTGACCTCCTGGGAAGTCCTCGTGTTGCACCTCTTTTTTTTTTTTTTTTAACGTCGTGCCGACCTTCATTCTTTAAATGACGCTATCCCGAGTAGGACACCTAAGGGCGAGCCGCAATGGCCTCATCCTCGACAGGCACCTACGGTACCCGCAAGGCTTCGCAGATAGTGTTACGCTCTCTCGCGCCGCATGGTTAACAAAATTGTGTGTGCGAACTATAATAGGTGCGATCATACCAGCACTAATGCACCGGATCCCATCAGAACTCCGCAGTTAAGCGTGCTTGGGCGAGAGTAGTACTAGGATGGGTGACCTCCTGGGAAGTCCTCGTGTTGCACCTCTTTTTTTTTTTTTTTTAACGTCGTGCCGACCTTCATTCTTTAAATGACGCTATCCCGAGTAGGACACCTAAGGGCGAGCCGCAATGGCCTCATCCTCGACAGGCACCTACGGTACCCGCAAGGCTTCGCGGATAGTGTTACGCTCTCTCGCGCCGCATGGTTAACAAAATTGTGTGTGCGAACTATAATAGGTGCGATCATACCAGCACTAATGCACCGGATCCCATCAGAACTCCGCAGTTAAGCGTGCTTGGGCGAGAGTAGTACTAGGATGGGTGACCTCCTGGGAAGTCCTCGTGTTGCACCTCTTTTTTTTTTTTTTTTTTTAACGTCGTGCCGACCTTCATTCTTTAAATGACGCTATCCCGAGTAGGACACCTAAGGGCGAGCCGCAATGGCCTCATCCTCGACAGGCACCTACGGTACCCGCAAGGCTTCGCAGATAGTGTTACGCTCTCTCGCGCCGCATGGTTAACAAAATTGTGTGTGCGAACTATAATAGGTGCGATCATACCAGCACTAATGCACCGGATCCCATCAGAACTCCGCAGTTAAGCGTGCTTGGGCGAGAGTAGTACTAGGATGGGTGACCTCTGGGAAGTCCTCGTGTTGCACCTCTTTTTTTTTTTTTTTAACGTCGTGCCGACCTTCATTCTTTAAATGACGCTATCCCGAGTAGGACACCTAAGGGCGAGCCGCAATGGCCTCATCCTCGACAGGCACCTACGGTACCCGCAAGGCTTCGCGGATAGTGTTACGCTCTCTCGCGCCGCATGGTTAACAAAATTGTGTGTGCGAACTATAATAGGTGCGATCATACCAGCACTAATGCACCGGATCCCATCAGAACTCCGCAGTTAAGCGTGCTTGGGCGAGAGTAGTACTAGGATGGGTGACCTCCTGGGAAGTCCTCGTGTTGCACTCTTTTTTTTTTTTTTTTTTTAACGTCGTGCCGACCTTCATTCTTTAAATGACGCTATCCCGAGTAGGACACCTAAGGGCGAGCCGCAATGGCCTCATCCTCGACAGGCACCTACGGTACCCGCAAGGCTTCGCAGATAGTGTTACGCTCTCTCGCGCCGCATGGTTAACAAAATTGTGTGTGCGAACTATAATAGGTGCGATCATACCAGCACTAATGCACCGGATCCCATCAGAACTCCGCAGTTAAGCGTGCTTGGGCGAGAGTAGTACTAGGATGGGTGACCTCCTGGGAAGTCCTCGTGTTGCACCTCTTTTTTTTTTTTTTTTTTAACGTCGTGCCGACCTTCATTCTTTAAATGACGCTATCCCGAGTAGGACACCTAAGGGCGAGCCGCAATGGCCTCATCCTCGACAGGCACCTACGGTACCCGCAAGGCTTCGCGGATAGTGTTACGCTCTCTCGCGCCGCATGGTTAACAAAATTGTGTGTGCGAACTATAATAGGTGCGATCATACCAGCACTAATGCACCGGATCCCATCAGAACTCCGCAGTTAAGCGTGCTTGGGCGAGAGTAGTACTAGGATGGGTGACCTCTGGGAAGTCCTCGTGTTGCACCTCTTTTTTTTTTTTTTTAACGTCGTGCCGACCTTCATTCTTTAAATGACGCTATCCCGAGTAGGACACCTAAGGGCGAGCCGCAATGGCCTCATCCTCGACAGGCACCTACGGTACCCGCAAGGCTTCGCAGATAGTGTTACGCTCTCTCGCGCGCATGGTTAACAAAATTGTGTGTGCGAACTATAATAGGTGCGATCATACCAGCACTAATGCACCGGATCCCATCAGAACTCCGCAGTTAAGCGTGCTTGGGCGAGAGTAGTACTAGGATGGGTGACCTCCTGGGAAGTCCTCGTGTTGCACCTCTTTTTTTTTTTTTTTTAACGTCGTGCCGACCTTCATTCTTTAAATGACGCTATCCCGAGTAGGACACCTAAGGGCGAGCCGCAATGGCCTCATCCTCGACAGGCACCTACGGTACCCGCAAGGCTTCGCGATAGTGTTACGCTCTCTCGCGCCGCATGGTTAACAAAATTGTGTGTGCGAACTATAATAGGTGCGATCATACCAGCACTAATGCACCGGATCCCATCAGAACTCCGCAGTTAAGCGTGCTTGGGCGAGAGTAGTACTAGGATGGGTGACCTCCTGGGAAGTCCTCGTGTTGCACCTTTTTTTTTTTTTTTTTTAACGTCGTGCCGACCTTCATTCTTTAAATGACGCTATCCCGAGTAGGACACCTAAGGGCGAGCCGCAATGGCCTCATCCTCGACAGGCACCTACGGTACCCGCAAGGCTTCGCAGATAGTGTTACGCTCTCTCGCGCCGCATGGTTAACAAAATTGTGTGTGCGAACTATAATAGGTGCGATCATACCAGCACTAATGCACCGGATCCCATCAGAACTCCGCAGTTAAGCGTGCTTGGGCGAGAGTAGTACTAGGATGGGTGACCTCCTGGAAGTCCTCGTGTTGCACCTCTTTTTTTTTTTTTTTTTTTTAACGTCGTGCCGACCTTCATTCTTAAATGACGCTATCCCGAGTAGGACACCTAAGGGCGAGCCGCAATGGCCTCATCCTCGACAGGCACCTACGGTACCCGCAAGGCTTCGCGGATAGTGTTACGCTCTCTCGCGCCGCATGGTTAACAAAATTGTGTGTGCGAACTATAATAGGTGCGATCATACCAGCACTAATGCACCGGATCCCATCAGAACTCCGCAGTTAAGCGTGCTTGGGCGAGAGTAGTACTAGGATGGGTGACCTCCTGGGAAGTCCTCGTGTTGCACCTCTTTTTTTTTTTTTTTAACGTCGTGCCGACCTTCATTCTTTAAATGACGCTATCCCGAGTAGGACACCTAAGGGCGAGCCGCAATGGCCTCATCCTCGACAGGCACCTACGGTACCCGCAAGGCTTCGCAGATAGTGTTACGCTCTCTCGCGCCGCATGGTTAACAAAATTGTGTGTGCGAACTATAATAGGTGCGATCATACCAGCACTAATGCACCGGATCCCATCAGAACTCCGCAGTTAAGCGTGCTTGGGCGAGAGTAGTACTAGGATGGGTGACCTCCTGGGAAGTCCTCGTGTTGCACCTCTTTTTTTTTTTTTTTTTAACGTCGTGCCGACCTTCATTCTTTAAATGACGCTATCCCGAGTAGGACACCTAAGGGCGAGCCGCAATGGCCTCATCCTCGACAGGCACCTACGGTACCCGCAAGGCTTCGCGGATAGTGTTACGCTCTCTCGCGCCGCATGGTTAACAAAATTGTGTGTGCGAACTATAATAGGTGCGATCATACCAGCACTAATGCACCGGATCCCATCAGAACTCCGCAGTTAAGCGTGCTTGGGCGAGAGTAGTACTAGGATGGGTGACCTCTGGGAAGTCCTCGTGTTGCACCTCTTTTTTTTTTTTTTTTTAACGTCGTGCCGACCTTCATTCTTTAAATGACGCTATCCCGAGTAGGACACCTAAGGGCGAGCCGCAATGGCCTCATCCTCGACAGGCACCTACGGTACCCGCAAGGCTTCGCAGATAGTGTTACGCTCTCTCGCGCCATGGTTAACAAAATTGTGTGTGCGAACTATAATAGGTGCGATCATACCAGCACTAATGCACCGGATCCCATCAGAACTCCGCAGTTAAGCGTGCTTGGGCGAGAGTAGTACTAGGATGGGTGACCTCCTGGGAAGTCCTCGTGTTGCACCTCTTTTTTTTTTTTTTTAACGTCGTGCCGACCTTCATTCTTTAAATGACGCTATCCCGAGTAGGACACCTAAGGGCGAGCCGCAATGGCCTCATCCTCGACAGGCACCTACGGTACCCGCAAGGCTTCGCGGATAGTGTTACGCTCTCTCGCGCCGCATGGTTAACAAAATTGTGTGTGCGAACTATAATAGGTGCGATCATACCAGCACTAATGCACCGGATCCCATCAGAACTCCGCAGTTAAAGCGTGCTTGGGCGAGAATAGTACTAGGATGGGTGACCTCTGGGAAGTCCTCGTGTTGCACCACTTTTTTTTTTTTTTTTTTTAACGTCGTGCCGACCTTCATTCTTTAAATGACGCTATCCCGAGTAGGACACCTAAGGGCGAGCCGCAATGGCCTCATCCTCGACAGGCACCTACGGTACCCGCAAGGCTTCGCAGATAGTGTTACGCTCTCTCGCGCCGCATGGTTAACAAAATTGTGTGTGCGAACTATAATAGGTGCGATCATACCAGCACTAATGCACCGGATCCCATCAGAACTCCGCAGTTAAGCGTGCTTGGGCGAGAGTAGTACTAGGATGGGTGACCTCCTGGGAAGTCCTCGTGTTGCACCTCTTTTTTTTTTTTTTTTTAACGTCGTGCCGACCTTCATTCTTTAAATGACGCTATCCCGAGTAGGACACCTAAGGGCGAGCCGCAATGGCCTCATCCTCGACAGGCACCTACGGTACCCGCAAGGCTTCGCAGATAGTGTTACGCTCTCTCGCGCCGCATGGTTAACAAAATTGTGTGTGCGAACTATAATAGGTGCGATCATACCAGCACTAATGCACCGGATCCCATCAGAACTCCGCAGTTAAGCGTGCTTGGGCGAGAGTAGTACTAGGATGGGTGACCTCCTGGGAAGTCCTCGTGTTGCACTTTTTTTTTTTTTTTTAACGTCGTGCCGACCTTCATTCTTTAAATGACGCTATCCCGAGTAGGACACCTAAGGGCGAGCCGCAATGGCCTCATCCTCGACAGGCACCTACGGTACCCGCAAGGCTTCGCGGATAGTGTTACGCTCTCTCGCGCCGCATGGTTAACAAAATTGTGTGTGCGAACTATAATAGGTGCGATCATACCAGCACTAATGCACCGGATCCCATCAGAACTCCGCAGTTAAGCGTGCTTGGGCGAGATAGTACTAGGATGGGTGACCTCCTGGGAAGTCCTCGTGTTGCACCTTTTTTTTTTTTTTTAACGTCGTGCCGACCTTCATTCTTTAAATGACGCTATCCCGAGTAGGACACCTAAGGGCGAGCCGCAATGGCCTCATCCTCGACAGGC
Organism: Arachis hypogaea; assembly: GCF_003086295.3. Taxonomy (NCBI): domain Eukaryota; kingdom Viridiplantae; phylum Streptophyta; class Magnoliopsida; order Fabales; family Fabaceae; genus Arachis; species Arachis hypogaea. Next base: position 16,788 of record NW_027255476.1, on the reverse strand, counting down.
ACCTACGGTACCCGCAAGGCTTCGCAGATAGTGTTACGCTCTCTCGCGCCGCATGGTTAACAAAATTGTGTGTGCGAACTATAATAGGTGCGATCATACCAGCACTAATGCACCGGATCCCATCAGAACTCCGCAGTTAAGCGTGCTTGGGCGAGAGTAGTACTAGGATGGTGACCTCTGGGAAGTCCTCGTGTTGCACCTCTTTTTTTTTTTTTTTTTAACGTCGTGCCGACCTTCATTCTTTAAATGACGCTATCCCGAGTAGGACACCTAAGGGCGAGCCGCAATGGCCTCATCCTCGACAGGCACCTACGGTACCCGCAAGGCTTCGCAGATAGTGTTACGCTCTCTCGCGCCGCATGGTTAACAAAATTGTGTGTGCGAACTATAATAGGTGCGATCATACCAGCACTAATGCACCGGATCCCATCAGAACTCCGCAGTTAAGCGTGCTTGGGCGAGAGTAGTACTAGGATGGGTGACCTCTGGGAAGTCCTCGTGTTGCACCCTTTTTTTTTTTTTTTTAACGTCGTGCCGACCTTCATTCTTTAAAATGACGCTATCCCGAGTAGGACACCTAAGGGCGAGCCGCAATGGCCTCATCCTCGACAGGCACCTACGGTACCCGCAAGGCTTCGCGGATAGTGTTACGCTCTCTCGCGCCGCATGGTTAACAAAATTGTGTGTGCGAACTATAATAGGTGCGATCATACCAGCACTAATGCACCGGATTCCATCAGAACTCCGCAGTTAAGCGTGCTTGGGCGAGAGTAGTACTAGGATGGGTGACCTCTGGGAAGTCCTCGTGTTGCACCCTTTTTTTTTTTTTTTTTTTTTTTTTTTTAACGTCGTGCCGACCTTCATTCTTTAAATGACGCTATCCCGAGTAGGACACCTAAGGGCGAGCCGCAATGGCCTCATCCTCGACAGGCACCTACGGTACCCGCAAGGCTTCGCAGATAGTGTTACGCTCTCTCGCGCCGCATGGTTAAAAAATTGTGTGTGCGAACTATAATAGGTGCGATCATACCAGCACTAATGCACCGGCATCCCCAGGAGAATCCTCGTGTTGCACCTCTTTTTTTTTTTTTTTTTTTTTAACGTCGTGCCGACCTTCATTCTTTAAATGACGCTATCCCGAGTAGGACACCTAAGGGCGAGCCGCAATGGCCTCATCCTCGACAGGCACCTACGGTACCCGCAAGGCTTCGCAGATAGTGTTACGCTCTCTCGCGCCGCATGGAAACAAAATTGTGTGTGCGAACTATAATAGGTGCGATCATACCAGCACTAATGCACCGGATCCCATCAGAACTCCGCAGTTAAGCGTGCTTGGGCGAGAGTAGTACTAGGATGGGTGACCTTGGGAAGTCCTCGTGTTGCACCTCTTTTTTTTTTTTTTAACGTCGTGCCGACCTTCATTCTTTAAATGACGCTATCCCGAGTAGGACACCTAAGGGCGAGCCGCAATGGCCTCATCCTCGACAGGCACCTACGGTACCCGCAAGGCTTCAGATAGTGTTACGCTCTCTCGCGCCGCATGTTAACAAAATTGTGTGTGCGAACTATAATAGGTGCGATCATACCAGCACTAATGCACCGGATCCCATCAGAACTCCGCAGTTAAGCGTGCTTGGGCGAGAGTAGTACTAGGATGGTGACCTCCTGGGAAGTCCTCGTGTTGCACCTCTTTTTTTTTTTTTTTTTTTTTAACGTCGTGCCGACCTTCATTCTTTAAATGACGCTATCCCGAGTAGGACACCTAAGGGCGAGCCGCAATGGCCTCATCCTCGACAGGCACCTACGGTACCCGCAAGGCTTCGCGGATAGTGTTACGCTCTCTCGCGCCGCATGGTTAACAAAATTGTGTGTGCGAACTATAATAGGTGCGATCATACCAGCACTAATGCACCGGATCCCATCAGAACTCCGCAGTTAAGCGTGCTTGGGCGAGATAGTACTAGGATGGGTGACCTCCTGGGAAGTCCTCGTGTTGCACCTCTTTTTTTTTTTTTTAACGTCGTGCCGACCTTCATTCTTTAAATGACGCTATCCGAGTAGGACACCTAAGGGCGAGCCGCAATGGCCTCATCCTCGACAGGCACCTACGGTACCCGCAAGGCTTCGCGGATAGTGTTACGCTCTCTCGCGCCGCATGGTTAACAAAATTGTGTGTGCGAACTATAATAGGTGCGATCATACCAGCACTAATGCACCGGATCCCATCAGAACTCCGCAGTTAACGTGCTTGGGCGAGAGTACTAGGATGGGTGACCTCCTGGGAAGTCCTCGTGTTGCACCTCTTTTTTTTTTTTTTTAACGTCGTGCCGACCTTCATTCTTTAAATGACGCTATCCGAGTAGGACACCTAAGGGCGAGCCGCAATGGCCTCATCCTCGACAGCACCTACGGTACCCGCAAGGCTTCGCAGATAGTGTTACGCTCTCTCGCGCCGCATGGTTAACAAAATGGTGTGTGTGCGAACTATAATAGGTGCGATCATACCAGCACTAATGCACCGGATCCCATCAGAACTCCGCAGTTAAGCGTGCTTGGGCGAGTAGTACTAGGATGGGTGACCTCCTGGGAAGTCCTCGTGTTGCACCTCTTTTTTTTTTTTTTTTTTAACGTCGTGCCGACCTTCATTCTTTAAATGACGCTATCCCGAGTAGGACACCTAAGGCGAGCCGCAATGGCCTCATCCTCGACAGCACCTACGGTACCCGCAAGGCTTCGCAGATAGTGTTACGCTCTCTCGCGCCGCATGGTTAACAAAATTGTGTGTGCGAACTATAATAGGTGCGATCATACCAGCACTAATGCGCCGGATCCCAGGGAAGTCCTCGTGTTGCACCTCTTTTTTTTTTTTTTTAACGTCGTGCCGACCTTCATTCTTTAAATGACGCTATCCCGAGTAGGACACCTAAGGGCGAGCCGCAATGGCCTCATCCTCGACAGGCACCTACGGTACCCGCAAGGCTTCGCGGATAGTGTTACGCTCTCTCGCGCCGCATGGTTAACAAAATTGTGTGTGCGAACTATAATAGGTGCGATCATACCAGCACTAATGCACCGGATCCCATCAGAACTCCGCAGTTAAGCGTGCTTGGGCGAGAATAGTACTAGGATGGGTGACCTCTGGGAAGTCCTCGTGTTGCACCACTTTTTTTTTTTTTAACGTCGTGCCGACCTTCATTCTTTAAATGACGCTATCCCGAGTAGGACACCTAAGGCGAGCCGCAATGGCCTCATCCTCGACAGGCACCTACGGTACCCGCAAGGCTTCGCAGATAGTGTTACGCTCTCGCGCGCATGGTTAACAAAATTGTGTGTGCGAACTATAATAGGTGCGATCATACCAGCACTAATGCACCGGATCCCATCAGAACTCCGCAGTTAAGCGTGCTTGGCGAGAGAGTAGTACTAGGATGGGTGACCTCCTGGGAAGTCCTCGTGTTGCACCTCTTTTTTTTTTTTTTTTTTTAACGTCGTGCCGACCTTCATTCTTTAAATGACGCTATCCGAGTAGGACACCTAAGGGCGAGCCGCAATGGCCTCATCCTCGACAGGCACCTACGGTACCCGCAAGGCTTCGCGGATAGTGTTACGCTCTCTCGCGCCGCATGGTTAACAAAATTGTGTGCGAACTATAATAGGTGCGATCATACCAGCACTAATGCACCGGATCCCATCAGAACTCCGCAGTTAAACGTGCTTGGGCGAGAATAGTACTAGGATGGGTGACCTCCTGGGAAGTCCTCGTGTTGCACCTCTTTTTTTTTTTTTTTTAACGTCGTGCCGACCTTCATTCTTTAAATGACGCTATCCGAGTAGGACACCTAAGGGCGAGCCGCAATGGCCTCATCCTCGACAGGCACCTACGGTACCCGCAAGGCTTCGCAGATAGTGTTACGCTCTCTCGCGCCGCATGGTTAACAAAATTGTGTGTGCGAACTATAATAGGTGCGATCATACCAGCACTAATGCACCGGATCCCATCAGAACTCCGCAGTTAAGCGTGCTTGGGCGAAGTAGTACTAGGATGGGTGACCTCCTGGGAAGTCCTCGTGTTGCACCTCTTTTTTTTTTTTTTTTTTTAACGTCGTGCCGACCTTCATTCTTTAAATGACGCTATCCCGAGTAGGACACCTAAGGGCGAGCCGCAATGGCCTCATCCTCGACAGGCACCTACGGTACCCGCAAGGCTTCGCAGATAGTGTTACGCTCTCTCGCGCCGCATGGTTAACAAAATTGTGTGTGCGAACTATAATAGGTGCGATCATACCAGCCATAATGCCCGGATCCAGGCAGTCCTCGTGTTGCACCTCTTTTTTTTTTTTTTTAACGTCGTGCCGACCTTCATTCTTTAAATGACGCTATCCCGAGTAGGACACCTAAGGGCGAGCCGCAATGGCCTCATCCTCGACAGGCACCTACGGTACCCGCAAGGCTTCGCGGATAGTGTTACGCTCTCTCGCGCCGCATGGTTAACAAAATTGTGTGTGCGAACTATAATAGGTGCGATCATACCAGCACTAATGCACCGGATCCCATCAGAACTCCGCAGTTAAGCGTGCTTGGGCGAGAATAGTACTAGGATGGGTGACCTCTGGGAAGTCCTCGTGTTGCACCACTTTTTTTTTTTTTAACGTCGTGCCGACCTTCATTCTTTAAATGACGCTATCCGAGTAGGACACCTAAGGGCGAGCCGCAATGGCCTCATCCTCGACAGGCACCTACGGTACCCGCAAGGCTTCGCGGATAGTGTTACGCTCTCTCGCGCCGCATGGTTAACAAAATTGTGTGTGCGAACTATAATAGGTGCGATCATACCAGCACTAATGCACCGGATCCCATCAGAACTCCGCAGTTAAGCGTGCTTGGGCGAGAGTAGTACTAGGATGGGTGACCTCCTGGGAAGTCCTCGTGTTGCACCTCTTTTTTTTTTTTTTTTTTTAACGTCGTGCCGACCTTCATTTTTAAATGACGCTATCCCGAGTAGGACACCTAAGGGCGAGCCGCAATGGCCTCATCCTCGACAGGCACCTGGTACCCGCAAGGCTTCGCGGATAGTGTTACGCTCTCTCGCGCCGCATGGTTAACAAAATTGTGTGTGCGAACTATAATAGGTGCGATCATACCAGCACTAATGCACCGGATCCCATCAGAACTCCGCAGTTAAAGCGTGCTTGGGCGAGAATAGTACTAGGATGGGTGACCTCCTGGGAAGTCCTCGTGTTGCACCTCTTTTTTTTTTTTTTTAACGTCGTGCCGACCTTCATTCTTTAAATGACGCTATCCCGAGTAGGACACCTAAGGGCGAGCCGCAATGGCCTCATCCTCGACAGGCACCTACGGTACCCGCAAGGCTTCGCGGATAGTGTTACGCTCTCTCGCGCCGCATGGTTAACAAAATTGTGTGTGCGAACTATAATAGGTGCGATCATACCAGCACTAATGCACCGGATCCCATCAGAACTCCGCAGTTAAAGCGTGCTTGGGCGAGAATAGTACTAGGATGGGTGACCTCCTGGGAAGTCCTCGTGTTGCACCTCTTTTTTTTTTTTTTAACGTCGTGCCGACCTTCATTCTTTAAATGACGCTATCCCGAGTAGGACACCTAAGGGCGAGCCGCAATGGCCTCATCCTCGACAGGCACCTACGGTACCCGCAAGGCTTCGCAGATAGTGTTACGCTCTCTCGCGCCGCATGGTTAACAAAATTGTGTGTGCGAACTATAATAGGTGCGATCATACCAGCACTAATGCACCGGATCCCATCAGAACTCCGCAGTTAAGCGTGCTTGGGCGAGAGTAGTACTAGGATGGGTGACCTCCTGGGAAGTCCTCGTGTTGCACCTCTTTTTTTTTTTTTTTTAACGTCGTGCCGACCTTCATTCTTTAAATGACGCTATCCCGAGTAGGACACCTAAGGGCGAGCCGCAATGGCCTCATCCTCGACAGGCACCTACGGTACCCGCAAGGCTTCGCGGATAGTGTTACGCTCTCTCGCGCCGCATGGTTAACAAAATTGTGTGTGCGAACTATAATAGGTGCGATCATACCAGCACTAATGCACCGGATCCCATCAGAACTCCGCAGTTAAGCGTGCTTGGGCGAGAATAGTACTAGGATGGGTGACCTCCTGGGAAGTCCTCGTGTTGCACCTCTTTTTTTTTTTTTTAACGTCGTGCCGACCTTCATTCTTTAAATGACGCTATCCCGAGTAGGACACCTAAGGGCGAGCCGCAATGGCCTCATCCTCGACAGGCACCTACGGTACCGCAAGGCTTCGCGGATAGTGTTACGCTCTCTCGCGCCGCATGGTTAACAAAATTGTGTGTGCGAACTATAATAGGTGCGATCATACCAGCACTAATGCACCGGATCCCATCAGAACTCCGCAGTTAAACGTGCTTGGGCGAGAGTAGTACTAGGATGGGTGACCTCCTGGGAAGTCCTCGTGTTGCACCTCTTTTTTTTTTTTTTTTAACGTCGTGCCGACCTTCATTCTTTAAATGACGCTATCACGAGTAGGACACCTAAGGGCGAGCCGCAATGGCCTCATCCTCGACAGGCACCTACGGTACCCGCAAGGCTTCGCAGATAGTGTTACGCTCTCTCGCGCCGCATGGTTAACAAAATTGTGTGTGCGAACTATAATAGGTGCGATCATACCAGCACTAATGCACCGGATCCCATCAGAACTCCGCAGTTAAGCGTGCTTGGGCGAGAGTAGTACTAGGATGGGTGACCTCCTGGGAAGTCCTCGTGTTGCACCTCTTTTTTTTTTTTTTTTTTAACGTCGTGCCGACCTTCATTCTTTAAATGACGCTATCCCGAGTAGGACACCTAAGGGCGAGCCGCAATGGCCTCATCCTCGACAGGCACCTACGGTACCCGCAAGGCTTCGCAGATAGTGTTACGCTCTCTCGCGCCGCATGGTTAACAAAATTGTGTGTGCGAACTATAATAGGTGCGATCATACCAGCACTAATGCACCGGATCCCAGGGAAGTCCTCGTGTTGCACCTCTGTTTTTTTTTTTTTTTAACGTCGTGCCGACCTTCATTCTTTAAATGACGCTATCCGAGTAGGACACCTAAGGGCGAGCCGCAATGGCCTCATCCTCGACAGGCACCTACGGTACCCGCAAGGCTTCGCGGATAGTGTTACGCTCTCTCGCGCCGCATGGTTAACAAAATTGTGTGTGCGAACTATAATAGGTGCGATCATACCAGCACTAATGCACCGGATCCCATCAGAACTCCGCAGTTAAGCGTGCTTGGGCGAGAGTAGTACTAGGATGGGTGACCTCTGGGAAGTCCTCGTGTTGCACCTCTTTTTTTTTTTTTAACGTCGTGCCGACCTTCATTCTTTAAATGACGCTATCCGAGTAGGACACCTAAGGGCGAGCCGCAATGGCCTCATCCTCGACAGGCACCTACGGTACCCGCAAGGCTTCGCAGATAGTGTTACGCTCTCTCGCGCCGCATGGTTAACAAAATTGTGTGTGCGAACTATAATAGGTGCGATCATACCAGCACTAATGCACCGGATCCCATCAGAACTCCGCAGTTAAGCGTGCTTGGGCGAGAGTAGTACTAGGATGGGTGACCTCCTGGGAAGTCCTCGTGTTGCACCTTTTTTTTTTTTTTTTAACGTCGTGCCGACCTTCATTCTTTAAATGACGCTATCCCGAGTAGGACACCTAAGGGCGAGCCGCAATGGCCTCATCCTCGACAGGCACCTACGGTACCCGCAAGGCTTCGCGGATAGTGTTACGCTCTCTCGCGCCGCATGGTTAACAAAATTGTGTGTGCGAACTATAATAGGTGCGATCATACCAGCACTAATGCACCGGATCCCATCAGAACTCCGCAGTTAAGCGTGCTTGGGCGAGAATAGTACTAGGATGGGTGACCTCCTGGGAAGTCCTCGTGTTGCACCTCTTTTTTTTTTTTTTTAACGTCGTGCCGACCTTCATTCTTTAAATGACGCTATCCCGAGTAGGACACCTAAGGGCGAGCCGCAATGGCCTCATCCTCGACAGGCACCTACGGTACCCGCAAGGCTTCGCGGATAGTGTTACGCTCTCTCGCGCCGCATGGTTAACAAAATTGTGTGTGCGAACTATAATAGGTGCGATCATACCAGCACTAATGCACCGGATCCCATCAGAACTCCGCAGTTAAACGTGCTTGGGCGAGAATAGTACTAGGATGGTGACCTCCTGGGAAGTCCTCGTGTTGCACCTCTTTTTTTTTTTTTTTTAACGTCGTGCCGACCTTCATTCTTTAAATGACGCTATCCGAGTAGGACACCTAAGGGCGAGCCGCAATGGCCTCATCCTCGACAGGCACCTACGGTACCCGCAAGGCTTCGCAGATAGTGTTACGCTCTCTCGCGCCGCATGGTTAACAAAATTGTGTGTGCGAACTATAATAGGTGCGATCATACCAGCACTAATGCACCGGATCCCATCAGAACTCCGCAGTTAAGCGTGCTTGGGCGAGAGTAGTACTAGGATGGGTGACCTCCTGGGAAGTCCTCGTGTTGCACCTCTTTTTTTTTTTTTAACGTCGTGCCGACCTTCATTCTTTAAATGACGCTATCCCGAGTAGGACACCTAAGGGCGAGCCGCAATGGCCTCATCCTCGACAGGCACCTACGGTACCCGCAAGGCTTCGCGGATAGTGTTACGCTCTCTCGCGCCATGGTTAACAAAATTGTGTGTGCGAACTATAATAGGTGCGATCATACCAGCACTAATGCACCGGATCCCATCAGAACTCCGCAGTTAAACGTGCTTGGGCGAGAATAGTACTAGGATGGGTGACCTCCTGGGAAGTCCTCGTGTTGCACCTCTTTTTTTTTTTTTTTTAACGTCGTGCCGACCTTCATTCTTTAAATGACGCTATCCGAGTAGGACACCTAAGGGCGAGCCGCAATGGCCTCATCCTCGACAGGCACCTACGGTACCCGCAAGGCTTCGCGGATAGTGTTACGCTCTCTCGCGCCGCATGGTTAACAAAATTGTGTGCGAACTATAATAGGTGCGATCATACCAGCACTAATGCACCGGATCCCATCAGAACTCCGCAGTTAAACGTGCTTGGGCGAGAATAGTACTAGGATGGGTGACCTCCTGGGAAGTCCTCGTGTTGCACCTCTTTTTTTTTTTTTTTTAACGTCGTGCCGACCTTCATTCTTTAAATGACGCTATCCGAGTAGGACACCTAAGGGCGAGCCGCAATGGCCTCATCCTCGACAGGCACCTACGGTACCCGCAAGGCTTCGCAGATAGTGTTACGCTCTCTCGCGCCGCATGGTTAACAAAATTGTGTGTGCGAACTATAATAGGTGCGATCATACCAGCACTAATGCACCGGATCCCATCAGAACTCCGCAGTTAAGCGTGCTTGGGCGAGAGTAGTACTAGGATGGGTGACCTCCTGGGAAGTCCTCGTGTTGCACCTCTTTTTTTTTTTTTTTTTTAACGTCGTGCCGACCTTCATTCTTTAAATGACGCTATCCCGAGTAGGACACCTAAGGGCGAGCCGCAATGGCCTCATCCTCGACAGGCACCTACGGTACCCAAGGCTTCGCAGATAGTGTTACGCTCTCTCGCGCCGCATGGTTAACAAAATTGTGTGTGCGAACTATAATAGGTGCGATCATACCAGCACTAATGCGCGGATCCCACGGAAGTCCTCGTTGTTGCACCTCTTTTTTTTTTTTTTTTTAACGTCGTGCCGACCTTCATTCTTTAAATGACGCTATCCCGAGTAGGACACCTAAGGGCGAGCCGCAATGGCCTCATCCTCGACAGGCACCTACGGTACCCGCAAGGCTTCGCGGATAGTGTTACGCTCTCTCGCGCCGCATGGTTAACAAAATTGTGTGTGCGAACTATAATAGGTGCGATCATACCAGCACTAATGCACCGGATCCCATCAGAACTCCGCAGTTAAGCGTGCTTGGGCGAGAATAGTACTAGGATGGGTGACCTCTGGGAAGTCCTCGTGTTGCACACTTTTTTTTTTTTAACGTCGTGCCGACCTTCATTCTTTAAATGACGCTATCCCGAGTAGGACACCTAAGGGCGAGCCGCAATGGCCTCATCCTCGACAGGCACCTACGGTACCCGCAAGGCTTCGCAGATAGTGTTACGCTCTCTCGCGCCGCATGGTTAACAAAATTGTGTGTGCGAACTATAATAGGTGCGATCATACCAGCACTAATGCACCGGATCCCATCAGAACTCCGCAGTTAAGCGTGCTTGGGCGAGAAGTAGTACTAGGATGGGACCTCTGGGAAGTCCTCGTGTTGCACCCTCTTTTTTTTTTTTTTTAACGTCGTGCCGACCTTCATTCTTTAAATGACGCTATCCGAGTAGGACACCTAAGGCGAGCCGCAATGGCCTCATCCTCGACAGGCACCTACGGTACCCGCAAGGCTTCGCGATAGTGTTACGCTCTCTCGCGCCGCATGGTTAACAAAATTGTGTGCGAACTATAATAGGTGCGATCATACCAGCACTAATGCACCGGATCCCATCAGACTCCGCAGTTAAGCGTGCTTGGGCGAGTAGTACTAGGATGGGTGACCTCCTGGGAAAGTCCTCGTGTTGCACCTCTTTTTTTTTTTTTTTTTAACGTCGTGCCGACCTTCATTCTTTAAATGACGCTATCCCGAGTAGGACACCTAAGGGCGAGCCGCAATGGCCTCATCCTCGACAGGCACCTACGGTACCCGCAAGGCTTCGCGGATAGTGTTACGCTCTCTCGCGCCGCATGTTAACAAAATGTGTGTGCGAACTATAATAGGTGCGATCATACCAGCACTAATGCACCGGATCCCATCAGAACTCCGCAGTTAAGCGTGCTTGGGCGAGAAGTAGTACTAGGATGGGTGACCTCCTGGGAAGTCCTCGTGTTGCACCTCTTTTTTTTTTTTTTTAACGTCGTGCCGACCTTCATTCTTTAAATGACGCTATCGAGTAGGACACCTAAGGGCGAGCCGCAATGGCCTCATCCTCGACAGGCACCTACGGTACCCGCAAGGCTTCGCAGATAGTGTTACGCTCTCTCGCGCCGCATGGTTAACAAAATTGTGTGCGAACTATAATAGGTGCGATCATACCAGCACTAATGCACCGGATCCCATCAGAACTCCGCAGTTAAGCGTGCTTGGGCGAGAGTAGTACTAGGATGGGTGACCTCCTGGGAAGTCCTCGTGTTGCACCTCTTTTTTTTTTTTTTTTTAACGTCGTGCCGACCTTCATTCTTTAAATGACGCTATCCGAGTAGGACACCTAAGGCGAGCCGCAATGGCCTCATCCTCGACAGGCACCTACGGTACCCGCAAGGCTTCGCAGATAGTGTTACGCTCTCTCGCGCCGCATGGTTAACAAAATTGTGTGTGCGAACTATAATAGGTGCGATCATACCAGCACTAATGCGCCGGATCTCCGGAAGTCCTCGTGTTGCACCTCTTTTTTTTTTTTTTTTAACGTCGTGCCGACCTTCATTCTTTAAATGACGCTATCCGAGTAGGACACCTAAGGGCGAGCCGCAATGGCCTCATCCTCGACAGGCACCTACGGTACCCGCAAGGCTTCGCGATAGTGTTACGCTCTCTCGCGCCGCATGGTTAACAAAATTGTGTGTGCGAACTATAAAGGTGCGATCATACCAGCACTAATGCACCGGATCCCATCAGAACTCCGCAGTTAAGCGTGCTTGGGCGAGAATAGTACTAGGATGGGTGACCTCCTGGAAGTCCTCGTGTTGCACCACTTTTTTTTTTTTTTAACGTCGTGCCGACCTTCATTCTTTAAATGACGCTATCCGAGTAGGACACCTAAGGGCGAGCCGCAATGGCCTCATCCTCGACAGGCACCTACGGTACCCGCAAGGCTTCGCGGATAGTGTTACGCTCTTCGCGCCGCATGGTTAACAAAATTGTGTGTGCGAACTATAATAGGTGCGATCATACCAGCACTAATGCACCGGATCCCATCAGAACTCCGCAGTTAAACGTGCTTGGGCGAAGTAGTACTAGGATGGGTGACCTCCTGGGAAGTCCTCGTGTTGCACCTTTTTTTTTTTTTTAACGTCGTGCCGACCTTCATTCTTTAAATGACGCTATCCCGAGTAGGACACCTAAGGGCGAGCCGCAATGGCCTCATCCTCGACAGGCACCTACGGTACCCGCAAGGCTTCGCAGATAGTGTTACGCTCTCTCGCGCCGCATGGTTAACAAAATTGTGTGTGCGAACTATAATAGGTGCGATCATACCAGCACTAATGCACCGGATCCCATCAGAACTCCGCAGTTAAGTGCTTGGGCGAGAGTAGTACTAGGATGGGTGACCTCCTGGGAAGTCCTCGTGTTGCACCTCTTTTTTTTTTTTTTTTTTAACGTCGTGCCGACCTTCATTCTTTAAATGACGCTATCCCGAGTAGGGCACCTAAGGGCGAGCCGCAATGCCTCATCCTCGACAGGCACCTACGGTACCCGCAAGGCTTCGCGGATAGTGTTACGCTCTCTCGCGCCGCATGGTTAACAAAATTGTGTGCGAACTATAATAGGTGCGATCATACCAGCACTAATGCACCGGATCCCATCAGAACTCCGCAGTTAAGCGTGCTTGGGCGAGAATAGTACTAGGATGGGTGACCTTGGGAAGTCCTCGTGTTGCACACTTTTTTTTTTTTTTTTAACGTCGTGCCGACCTTCATTCTTTAAATGACGCTATCCCGAGTAGGACACCTAAGGGCGAGCCGCAATGCCTCATCCTCGACAGGCACCTACGGTACCCGCAAGGCTCGCGGATAGTGTTACGCTCTCTCGCGCCGCATGGTTAACAAAATTGTGTGTGTGCGAACTATAATAGGTGCGATCATACCAGCACTAATGCACCGGATCCCATCAGAACTCCGCAGTTAAACGTGCTTGGGCGAGATATACTAGGATGGGTGACCTCCTGGGAAGTCCTCGTGTTGCACCTCTTTTTTTTTTTTTTTAACGTCGTGCCGACCTTCATTCTTTAAATGACGCTATCCCGAGTAGGACACCTAAGGGCGAGCCGCAATGGCCTCATCCTCGACAGGCACCTACGGTACCCGCAAGGCTTCGCAGATAGTGTTACGCTCTCTCGCGCCGCATGGTTAACAAAATTGTGTGTGCGAACTATAATAGGTGCGATCATACCAGCACTAATGCACCGGATCCATCAGAACTCCGCAGTTAAGCGTGCTTGGGCGAGAGTAGTACTAGGATGGGTGACCTCCTGGGAAGTCCTCGTGTTGCACCTTTTTTTTTTTTTTTTTTTTTTTTAACGTCGTGCCGACCTTCATTCTTTAAATGACGCTATCCGAGTAGGACACCTAAGGGCGAGCCGCAATGCCTCATCCTCGACAGGCACCTACGGTACCCGCAAGGCTTCGCGGATAGTGTTACGCTCTCTCGCGCCGCATGGTTAACAAAATTGTGTGTGCGAACTATAATAGGTGCATCACCAGCACTAATGCACCGGATCCCATCAGAACTCCGCAGTTAAGCGTGCTTGGGCGAGAATAGTACTAGGATGGGTGACCTCTGGGAAGTCCTCGTGTTGCACCACTTTTTTTTTTTTTTTTAACGTCGTGCCGACCTTCATTCTTTAAATGACGCTATCCGAGTAGGACACCTAAGGCGAGCCGCAATGGCCTCATCCTCGACAGGCACCTACGGTACCCGCAAGGCTTCGCGGATAGTGTTACTCTCTCGCGCCGCATGGTTACAAAATTGTGTGTGCGAACTAATAAGGTGCGATCATACCAGCACTAATGCACCGGATCCCATCAGAACTCCGCAGTTAAGCGTGCTTGGGCGAGAGTAGTACTAGGATGGGTGACCTCCTGGGAAGTCCTCGTGTTGCACCTTTTTTTTTTTTTTTTTAACGTCGTGCCGACCTTCATTCTTTAAATGACGCTATCCCGAGTAGGACACCTAAGGGCGAGCCGCAATGGCCTCATCCTCGACAGGCACCTACGGTACCCGCAAGGCTTCGCGGATAGTGTTACGCTCTCTCGCGTCGCATGTTAACAAAATTGTGTGTGCGAACTATAATAGGTGCGATCATACCAGCACTAATGCACCGGATCCCATCAGAACTCCGCAGTTAAGCGTGCTTGGGCGAGAGTAGTACTAGGATGGGTGACCTCCTGGGAAGTCCTCGTGTTGCACCCTTTTTTTTTTTTTTTTTTTAACGTCGTGCCGACCTTCATTCTTTAAATGACGCTATCCCGAGTAGGACACCTAAGGGCGAGCCGCAATGCCTCATCCTCGACAGGCACCTACGGTACCCGCAAGGCTTCGCGGATAGTGTTACGCTCTCTCGCGCCGCATGGTTAACAAAATTGTGTGTGCGAACTATAATAGGTGCGATCATACCAGCACTAATGCACCGGATCCCATCAGAACTCCGCAGTTAAGCGTGCTTGGGCGAGAGTAGTACTAGGATGGGTGACCTCCTGGGAAGTCCTCGTGTTGCACCTCTTTTTTTTTTTTTTTTTTTTTTTTTTTTTTTTTTTAACGTCGTGCCGACCTTCATTCTTTAAATGACGCTATCCCGAGTAGGACACCTAAGGGCGAGCCGCAATGGCCTCATCCTCGACAGGCACCTACGGTACCCGCAAGGCTTCGCAGATAGTGTTACGCTCTCTCGCGCCGCATGGTTAACAAATTGTGTGTGCGAACTATAATAGGTGCGATCATACCAGCTAATGCACCGGATCCCATCAGAACTCCGCAGTTAAGCGTGCTTGGGCGAGAATAGTACTAGGATGGGTGACCTCCTGGGAAGTCCTCGTGTTGCACCTCTTTTTTTTTTTTTTTTTTTTTTAACGTCGTGCCGACCTTCATTCTTTAAATGACGCTATCCCGAGTAGACACCTAAGGGCGAGCCGCAATGGCCTCATCCTCGACAGGCACCTACGGTACCCGCAAGGCTTCGCGGATAGTGTTACGCTCTCTCGCGCCGCATGGTTAACAAAATTGTGTGCGAACTATAATAGGTGCGATCATACCAGCACTAATGCACCGGATCCCATCAGAACTCCGCAGTTAAGCGTGCTTGGGCGAGATAGTACTAGGATGGGTGACCTCCTGGGAAGTCCTCGTGTTGCACCTCTTTTTTTTTTTTAACGTCGTGCCGACCTTATTCTTTAAATGACGCTATCCCGAGTAGGACACCTAAGGGCGAGCCGCAATGGCCTCATCCTCGACAGGCACCTACGGTACCGCAAGGCTTCGCAGATAGTGTTACGCTCTCTCGCGCCGCATGGTTAACAAAATTGTGGTGCGAACTATAATAGGTGCGATCATACCAGCACTAATGCACCGGATCCCATCAGAACTCCGCAGTTAAGCGTGCTTGGGCGAGAGTAGTACTAGGATGGGTGACCTCTGGGAAGTCCTCGTGTTGCACCTCTTTTTTTTTTTTTAACGTCGTGCCGACCTTCATTCTTTAAATGACGCTATCCGAGTAGGACACCTAAGGCGAGCCGCAATGGCCTCATCCTCGACAGGCACCTACGGTACCCGCAAGGCTTCGCAGATAGTGTTACGCTCTCTCGCGCCGCATGGTTAACAAAATTGTGTGTGCGAACTATAATAGGTGCGATCATACCAGCACTAATGCACCGGATCCATCAGAACTCCGCAGTTAAGCGTGCTTGGGCGAGATAGTACTAGGATGGTGACCTCTGGGAAGTCCTCGTGTTGCACCTCTTTTTTTTTTTTTTTTTTTAACGTCGTGCCGACCTTCATTCTTTAAATGACGCTATCCCGAGTAGACACCTAAGGGCGAGCCGCAATGGCCTCATCCTCGACAGGCCTACGGTACCCGCAAGGCTTCGCGGATAGTGTTACGCTCTCTCGCGCCGCATGGTTAACAAAATTGTGTGTGCGAACTATAGGTGCGATCATACCAGCACTAATGCACCGGATCCCATCAGAACTCCAGTTAAGCGTGCTTGGCGAGAGTAGTACTAGGATGGGTGACCTCTGGGAAGTCCTCGTGTTGCACCACTTTTTTTTTTTTTTTTTTTTAACGTCGTGCCGACCTTCATTCTTTAAATGACGCTATCCCGAGTAGGACACCTAAGGGCGAGCCGCAATGGCCTCATCCTCGACAGGCACCTACGGTACCCGCAAGGCTTCGCAGATAGTGTTACGCTCTCTCGCGCCGCATGGTTAACAAATTGTGTGTGCGAACTATAATAGGTGCGATCATACCAGCACTAATGCACCGGATCCCATCAGGCAGTTAAGTCCGTGTTGCACCTCTGTTTTTTTTTTTTTTTTTTAACGTCGTGCCGACCTTCATTCTTTAAATGACGCTATCCCGAGTAGGACACCTAAGGGCGAGCCGCAATGGCCTCATCCTCGACAGGCACCTACGGTACCCGCAAGGCTTCGCGGATAGTGTTACGCTCTCTCGCGCCGCATGGTTAACAAAATGTGTGTGCGAACTATAATAGGTGCGATCATACCAGCACTAATGCACCGGATCCCATCAGAACTTCCGCAGTTAAGCGTGCTTGGCGAGAATAGTACTAGGATGGGTGACCTCTTGGGAAGTCCTCGTGTTGCACCACTTTTTTTTTTTTTAACGTCGTGCCGACCTTCATTCTTTAAATGACGCTATCCCGAGTAGGACACCTAAGGGCGAGCCGCAATGGGCCTCATCCTCGACAGGCACCTACGGTACCCGCAAGGCTTCGCAGATAGTGTTACGC
>NW_027255475.1:0-107484 GCF_003086295.3 Arachis hypogaea | reverse complement strand
AGAGGAACCATTCTGACTCATGATACATGAGATTCCTTGACTTCTCTGCCATTCTAGCTCTATGATTCTTCCTCTGAAGAGGATGAGTATGTCACTGAAGAGCAAGTTGCTAAATACCTTGGAGCAATCATGAAGCTAAATGACAATTATTTGGAATGAGACTTGGAGGATGAACCCCTTGCTCACCAAGGAACTAGATGACTTGTCTAGGCAGAAACTGCCTCAAAAGAGACAGGATCCTGGGAAGTTTTCAATACCTTGTACCATAGGCACCATGACCTTCAAGAAGGCCTTGTGTGACTTAGGGTCAAGTGTAAACCTCATGCCTCTCTCTGTAATGGAGAAGTTAGGGATCTCTGAGGTGCAAGCTGCAAAAATCTCACTAGAGAGGGCAGACAATTCAAGAAAACAAGCCTATGGACTTGTAGAGGATGTTCTGGTTAAAGTTGAAGACCATTACATCCCTACTGATTTCATAGTCCTAGAGACTGGGAAGTGCATGGATGAATCCATCATCCTTGGCAGACCCTTCCTAGCCACAGCAAGGGCTGTGATTGATGTTGATAGAGGAGAGTTGATCATTCAAGTGAATGAAGAATCCTTGGTGTTTAAGGCTCAAGGATATCCCTCTGTCACCATGGAGAGGAAGCATGAAGAGCTTCTCTCAAAACAGAGCCAAACAGAGCCCCCACAGTCAAACTCTAAGTTTGGTGTTGGGAGGCCACAACCAAACTCTAAGTTTGGTGTTGAACCCCCACATTCAAACTCTAAGTTTGGTGTTGGGAGGTTCCAACATGGCTCTGAGCATTTCTGAGGCTCCATGAGAGCCCACTGTCAAGCTACTGACATTAAAGAAGTGCTTGTTGGGAGGCAACCCAATATTATATTTTGACTATTTTTCTTTGTTATTTTATGTCTTTTGTAGGTTGATGATCATGAGAAGACACAAAATCAATGAAAAAAGCAAAAACAGAATGAAAAACAGAAAGAAAAACAGCACACCCTAGAGGAAGAACCCACTGGCGTTTAAACGCCAGTGAGGCTAGCTGTTGGGCGTTTAACGCCCAGTCTGGTACCATTCTGGGCGTTTAACGCCAGAAAGGGGCACCAGACTAGCGTTAAACGCCAGAAAAGGGCAAGAAGCTGGCGTTAAACGCCAGAAATGGGCACCAGCCCGGCGTTTAACGCCAGAATTGGCTAAAAACGCAATTTTGCTTGCCATTTGGTGCAGGGATGACTTTTCCTTGACACCTCAGGATCTGTGGACCCCACAGGATCCCCACCTACCCCACCACCCTCTCTCTTCTTCACCAATCACCTCAACACCTCTTCCCCAAAAACCCATCTTCACTCCTTCATTTTCACACAACCTAAACACCACTTCTTCCCCTTCTTGGCCGAAAACAAAGGCCATTCCCATCTCCTTCATTTCTTCTTCTTCTACTCTCTTCTTTCTTAATTTGCTCGAGGACGAGCAAACCTTTTAAGTTTGGTGTGGTAAAAGCATTGCTTTTTGTTTTTCCATAACCATTTATGGCATCCAAGGCCGGAGAAACCTCTAGAAAGAGGAAAGGGAAGGCAAAAGCTTCCACCTCCGAGTCATGGGAGATGGAAAGATTCATCTCAAGGGTGCATCAAGACCACTTCTATGAAGTTGTGGCCTTGAAGAAGGTGATCCCCGAGGTCCCTTTTTCACTCAAAAAGAGTGAATATCTGGAGATCCGACATGAGATCCGAAGAAGAGGTTGGGAAGTTCTTACCAACCCCATTCAACAAGTCGGAATCTTAATGGTTCAAGAGTTCTATGCCAATGCATGGATCACCAAGAACCATGATCAAAGTGTGAACCCGGATCCAAAGAATTATCTTACTATGGTTCGGGGGAAATACTTGGATTTTAGTCCGGAAAGTGTAAGGTTGGCATTCAATTTGCCCATGATGCAAGGAGATGAACATCCTTACACTAGAAGGGTCAACTTTGATCAAAGGTTGGACCAAGTCCTCACAGTCATATGTGAAGAGGGCGCCCAATGGAAGAGAGATTCAAGAGGGAAGCCGGTTCAATTGAGAAGGCATGACCTCAAACCCGTGGCTAGAGGATGGTTGGAGTTTATCCAACGCTCAATCATTCCCACTAGCAACCGGTCCAAAGTTACCATAGACCGGGCTATCATGATTCATAGCATCATGATTGGAGAAGGAATAGAAGTTCATGAGGTTATAGCTCAAGAGCTTTATAAGGTGGCGGACAAGTCCTCTACCTTGGCAAGGTTAGCCTTCCCTCATCTCATTTGTCACCTCTGTTATTCAGTTGGAGTTGACATAGAGGGAGACACCCCTATTGATGAGGACAAGCCCATCACTAAGAAGAGGATGGAGCACACAAGAGACCCCACTCATCATGAGATCCCTGAGATACCTCAAGGGATGCACTTTCCTCCACAAAACTATTGGGAGCAACTAAACACCTCCCTAGGAGAATTGAGTTCCAACATGGGACAACTAAGGGTGGAGCATCAAGAACACTCCATCATCCTCCATGAAATTAGAGAAGATCAAAGAATCATGAGAGAGGAGCAACAAAGACAAGGAAGAGATATTGAGGAGCTCAAGCACTCCATAGGATCTTCAAGAGGAAGAAAGAGCCGCCATCACTAAGGTGGACCCGTTCTTTAATTTCCTTGTTCTTTATTTTCCTGTTTTTCGAAAATTAATGCTTATGTTTGTCCATGTTTGTGTCTTGTGATCATTAGTGTCTTAGTGTCTATGCCTTAAAGTTATGAATGTCCTATGAATCCATCACCTTTCTTAAATAAAAAATGTTCTTAATTGAAAAAGAAAAGAATTGCATGAATTTTGAATTTTATAACAGTTTAATTATTTTGATGTGGTGGCATTACTTTTGTCTTCTGAATGTATGCTTAAACAATGTATATGTCTTTTGAATTTGTGGTTCATGAATGTTGGCTCTTGAAAGAATGATGAAAAAGGAGACATGTTACTGAGGATCTGAAAAATCATAAAATGATTCTTGAAGCAAGAAAAAGCAGTGAATATAAAAAAGAAAAAGAGAGAAAATTTCGAAAAAAAAAGAGAGAGAAGAGAAAAAGAAAGAAAAAGAAAGAAAAATAAAAGAAATAAAGTTGTGATCCAAGGCAAAAAGAGTGTGCTTAAGAACCCTGGACACCTCTAATTAGGGACTCTAGCAAAGCTGAGTCACAATCTGAAAAGGTTCACCCAATTATGTGTCTGTGGCA
Organism: Arachis hypogaea; assembly: GCF_003086295.3. Taxonomy (NCBI): domain Eukaryota; kingdom Viridiplantae; phylum Streptophyta; class Magnoliopsida; order Fabales; family Fabaceae; genus Arachis; species Arachis hypogaea. The sequence continues at coordinate 104,227 of NW_027255475.1, read as the reverse complement.
TGTATGTATCCGGTGGTAATACTGGAAGACAGAGTGCTTTGGGCCACGGCCAAGACTCAATAAGTAGCTTTGTTCAAGAATCATCATACTTAACTAGGAGAATCAATAACACTATCTGGATTCTGAGTTCCTAAAGAAGCCAACCATTCTGAATTTCAAAGGATAGAGTGGGATGCCAAAACTGTTCAGAGGCAAAAAGCTAAAAGCCCCGCTCATCTAATTAATACTGATCTTCATAGATGTTTTTGGAATTCATTGCATATTCTCTTCTTTTTATCTTATTTAATTTTCAGTTGCTTGAGGACAAGCAACAATTTAAGTTTGGTGTTGTGATGAGCGGATAATTTGTACGCTTTTTGGCATTGTTTTTAGTATGTTTTTAGTATGATCTAATTAGTTTTTAGTATATTTTTATTAGTTCTTAGTTAAAATTCACTTTTCTGGACTTTACTATGAGTTTGTGTGTTTTTCTGTGATTTCAGGTATTTTCTGGCTGAAATTGAGGGACCTGAGCAAAAATCTGATTCAGAGACTGAAAAGGACTGCAGATGCTGTTGGATTCTGACCTCCCTGCACTCGAAGTGGATTTTCTGGAGCTACAGAAGCCCAATTGGCGCGCTCTCAATGGCGTTGGAAAGTAGACATCCTGGGCTTTCCAACAATATATGATAGTTCATACTTTGCCCAAGATTTGATGGCCCAAACCGGCGTTCAAAGTCACCCTCAGAAATCCCAGCGTTAAACGCCGGAACTGGCACCAAAATGGGAGTTAAACGCCCAAACTGGCACCAAAGCTGGCGTTTAACTCCAAGAGGAGTCTCTACACGAAAATGCTTCGTTGCTCAGCCCAAGCACACACCAAGTGGGCCCGGAGGTGGATTTTTATGTCATTTACTCATCTCTGTACACCCTAGGCTACTAGTTATCTATAAGTAGGACATTATACTATTGTATTTGGAATCTTGGTTCTTCTGGTTCCCTCTCTGGGACCGAAGCCAATGATCACTCTTGTTCTTATGTATTTTCAACGGTGGAGTTTCTACACACCATAGATTAAGGTGTGGAGCTCTGCTGTACCTCGAGTATTAATGCAATTACTATTGTTCTTCTATTCAATTCCACTTGTTCTTGTTCTAAGATATCACTTGTTCTTCAACTTGATGAATGTGATGATTCGTGACACTCATCATCATTCTCACCTATGAACGTGTGATTGACAACCACCTCCGTTCTACCTTCGATTGGGTGAATATCTCTTGGATTCCTGATACACGATGCATGGTTGATCGCCTGACAACCGAGTGCTCGCCTGACAAACGAGCCAGCCATTCCGTGAGATCAGATTCTTCGTGGTATAGGCTAGAACTGATGGCGGCATTCAAGAGAATCCGGAAGGTCTAACCTTGTCTGTGGTATTCTGAGTAGGATTCAATGATTGAATGACTGTGACGTGCTTCAAACTCCTGAGGGCGGGGCGTTAGTGACAGACGCAAAAGAATCACTGGATTCTATTTCGGCCTGATCGAGAACCGACAGATGGATAGCCGTGCCGTGACAGGGTGCGTTGAACATTTCCACTGAGAGGATGGGAGGTAGCCACTGACAACGGTGAAACCCTTGCTTAAGCTTGCCATGGAAAGGAAGGAGAAGGATTGGATGAAGACAGTAGGAAAGTAGAGAGACGGAAGGGAAGGCATCTTCATACGCTTATCTGAAATTCCTACCAATGAATTACATAAGTATCTCTATCTTTATCTTTATGTTTTATGCGTTTATCACCATACCCATTTGAGTTTGCCTGACTAAGATTTACAAGGTGACCATAGCTTGCTTCATACCAACAATCTCTATGGGATCGACCCTTACTCGCGTAAGGTTTATTACTTGGATGACCCAGTACACTTGCTGGTTAGTTGTGCGAAGTTGTGTTTATGCCATGGTATTGAACACCAAGTTTTTGGATTCATTACCGGGGATTATTTGATTTGTGAAAAGTATTGATCACAATTTCGTGCACCAAACGCCAACCTCACATTTTCCGGACTAAAATCTAAGTATTTCCCCCGAACCATTGTGAGATAGTTCTTTGGATTCGGGTTCATACTTTGATCATGGTTCCTAGTGATCCATGCATTGGCATAGAACTCTTGAACCATCAATATTCCGACTTGTTGTATGGGGTTGGTTAGGACTTCCCAACCTCTTCTTTGGATTTCATGTCGGATTTCCGGATACTCATTCTTTTTGAGCTTGAAAGGGACCTCGGGGATCACCTTCTTCTTTGCCACAACATCATAGAAGTGGTCTTGATGGCTCTTGGAGATGAATCTTTCCATCTCCCATGACTCGGAGGTGGAAGCTTTTGTCTTCCCTTTCCCTTTTCTAGAGGATACTCCGGCCTTAGGTGCCATTGATGGTAATGGAAAAACAAAAAGCTTTTGCTTTTACCACACCAAACTTAAAATCTTGCTCGCCCTCGAGCAAGAAAGAAAAGAAGAGAAGAAGAAGAAGAAGAAAAGAGGGTAGAGAGGGAGAGAGGTAGGTTCGGCTAAGTGGGAGAAGATGGGTTAGTGTTGTGTGAAAATGAAGTAGAATGGAAGGGTATTTATAGGGAGAGGGGAGGGTGTATGTTCGGCCATTTTGGGTGGGAATGGGTGGGAAATTGATTTTGAATTCTATGAAGGTAGGTGGGGTTTATAGGGAAGAGTGGGTTGATGTGAGTGGTGAATGAGGTAATTGGAAAGAGGAATTGAAGTGATTGGTGAAGGGTTTTGGGAAGTGTGACATGGGGAAGAGTAAAATAGGATTAGGAGAGTGTAATTAGGATTAGGAGGTAAGGTGGGAATATGGTAGGTGGGGATCCTGTGGGGTCCACAGATCCTGAGATGATCCTGTGGGGTCCACAGGAACCTGAGGTGTCAAGGAATTTCATCCCTGCACCAAATAGGCATGTAAAATGCCTTGGCACACCATTCTGGCGTTTAAACGCCCATTGGTGCACGTTCTGGGCGTTCAACGCCCATGTAAAGCATGTTTCTGGCGTTGAACGCCAGTTTCATGCTTGTTACTGGCGTTCAGCGCCAGCTTTTCTTCTCTGGGCACATTTCTGGCGTTCAGCGCCAGAATGTTGCTTGTTTCTGGCGTTCAGCGCCAGAATGGTGCTCTGTTCTGGCGTTGAACGCCGGCCAGATGCATCTTACTGGCGTTGAACGCCAGCCTGTGCGTCCTCCAGGGTGTGAAAATTTTTTTCTTCTGTTTTTGACTCTGTTTTTAATTTTTTTGATTTTTTTGTGACTCCTCATGATCATGTACCTAATAAAACACAAAATAACAATAAAATAAAAATTAGATAAATAAAATTGGGTTGCCTCCCAACAAGCATTTCTTTAATGTCAATAGCTTGACAGTGGCTCTCATGGAGCCACAAGGTGATCAGGTCAATGTTAGTGTAGTCCCAACACCAAACTTAGAGTTTGGATATGGGATCTTAACACCAAACTTAGAGTTTGGTTGTGGCCTCACAACACCAAACTTAGAGTTTAACTGTGTGGGCTCTTCTTGACTCTGAACTGAGAGAAGCTCTTCATGCTTACTCTCTTTTGTCACAGAGGGATGGCCATGTGCCTTAAACACAAGGTAGTCCCCATTCAATTGAAGGACTAATTCACCTCTGTTGACATCTATCACAGCTCCTGCTGTGGCTAGGAAAGGTCTTCCAAGGATGATGCAATCATCCTCTTCCTTCCTAGTGTCTAAGATTATGAAATCAGCAGGGATGTAAAGGCCTTCAACCTTTACTAACACGTCCTCTACTATTCCATAAGCTTGTCTTAATGACTTATCTGCCAATTGTAATGAGAACAAGGCAGGTTGTACCTCAATGATCCCCAGCTTCTCCATTACAGAGAGTGGCATAATGTTTATCCCTGACCCCAGATCACACAGAGCTTTTTCAAAGCTCATGGTGCCTATGGTACAAGGAATTAAGAACTTGCCAGGATCTTGTTTCTTTTGAGGTAGAATTTGCTGAATCCAAGTATCCAGTTCATTAATGAGCAAGGGAGGTTCACTTTCCCAAGTCTCATTACCAAACAGCTTGGCATTCAGCTTCATGATAGCTCCTAAACATTGAGCAACTTGCTCTCCAGTCACATCTTCATCCTCTTCAGAGGAAGAATAGTCTTCAGAGCTCATGAATGGCAGAAGGAGATTTAATGGAATCTCTATGGTCTCTATATGAGCCTCAGATTCCTTTGGATCCTTAATAGGAAACACCTTCTTGCTTGAGGGACGTCCCAGGAGGTCTTCCTCACTAGGATTTTCGTCCTCCTCCTCCCTTGTGCATTCGGCCATATTGACTAAATCAATGGCCTTGCACTCTCCTTTTGGATTTTCTTCTGTATTGCTTGGGAGAATACTGGGAGGAGTTTCAATGACTTTCTTACTCAGCTGGCCCACTTGTGCCTCCAAATTTCTAATGGAGGATCTTGTTTCATTCATGAAACTGAAAGTGGCCTTTAACAGGTCAAAGACTATATTGGCTAGATTAGAAGTGTTTTGTTCAGAATTCTCTGTCTGTTGCTGAGAAGATGATGGATATGGCTTGCTATTGCTTAGCCTATTGCGTCCACCATTGTTAAAGCCTTGTTGAGGCTTTTGTTGATCCTTCCAGGAGAAATTTGGATGATTTCTCCATGATGGGTTATAGGTGTTTCCATAAGGTTCACCCATGTAATTAACCTCTGCCATGGCAGGGTTTTCAGGATCATAAGCTTCTTCAGAAGCTGCCTCTCTAGTACTGTTGGATGCATGTTGCAGTCCATTCAGATTTTGAGAAATCATGTTGACCTGTTGAGTCAACACTTTGTTCTGAGCCAATATGGCATTCAGAGCATCAATTTCAAGAACTCCTTTCTTCTGAGGTATCCCATTATTCACGGAATTCCTCTCAGAAGTGTACATGAATTGGTTGTTTGCAACCATGTCAATGAGTTCTTGAGCCTCTTCAGGCGTTTTCTTTAGGTGAATAGATCCACCTGCAGAATAGTCCAGTGACATTTTCGAAAATTCAGAGAGACCATAATAGAATATATCTAATATGGTCCATTCTGAAAACATGTCAGATGGACATCTTTTGGTCAGCTGCTTGTATCTTTCCCAAGCTTCATAGAGGGATTTACCATCTTTTTGTTTGAAGGTTTGAACATCCACTCTCAGCTTGCTCAGCTTTTGAGGAGGAAAGAATTTATCCAAGAAGGCTGTGACCAGCTTATCCCAGGAGTCCAGGCTATCCTTAGGTTGTGAATCCAACCATATTCTAGCTCTGTCTCTTACAGCAAAAGGGAAAAGCATGAGTCTGTAGACTTCAGGATCAACTCCGTTCGTCTTTACAGTCTCACAGATCTGCAAGAACTCAGTTAAGAACTGATAAGGATCTTCAGATGGAAGTCCATAAAACTTGCAGTTTTGTTGCATTAAAGCAACTAGCTGAGGTTTCAGCTCAAAGTTATTGGCTCCAATGGCAGGAATGGAGATGCTTCTTCCATCAAACTTGGATGTTGGCTTTGTAAAGTCACCAAGCATTCTCCTTGCATTATTATTATTTTCGGCTGCCATCTCCTTCTCTTGTTCGAAAATTTCTGAAAGGTTGTTTCTGGATTGTTGTAATTTAGCTTCTCTTAATTTTCTCTTCAGAGTCCTTTCAGGTTCTGGATCACTTTCAACAAGAGTGCCTTTTTCCCTGTTCCTGCTCATATAAAAGAGAAGAAAACAAGAAAAGAAAGAGGAATCTTATATGTCACAGTATAGAGATTCCCTTATGTTAGTAGAAGAAGAAAGGGAGGAGAATCCAAACACAAGGATATAATGAGTTCGGATTTTTAGATGAAGAGAGATGAAGAGAAGTGTTAGTAAATAAATAATTAAATAGAAGAAGAGGAGAGATAGAAAATTTTCGAAAATGATTTGAAAAAGTGGTTAGTGATTTTTGAAAATTAAAGATAATATATAATTAAAATTAAAATTTAAAACAATTAAAAAGAATTTTTGAAAAAGAGATGAGATATTTTCGAAAATTAGAGAGGGATAGGTAGTTAGTTGGTTTTGAAAAAGATAAGAAACAAACAAAAAGTTAAATAGTTAGTTGAAAAAGATATTAAAATCAAATTTGAAAAGATGAGAAGATAAGAAGTTAGATAAGATATTTTGAAAAAGATAAAATTTTTGAAAAAGATAAGATAAAAGATAAAAAGATTTAATTTTAAAATTGACTTAACTAACAAGAAACTACAAGATAAGATTCTAGAACTTAAAGATTGAACCTTTCTTAACAAGAAAGTAACAAACTTTAAATTTTTGAACCAATCACATTAATTGTTAGCTAATTTTCGAAAATTATATGTAAAGATAGGAAAAAGATTTTGAAAAATATTTTGAAAAAGATTTTTGGAATTTTCGAAAAAATGAAAAAGATATAATTTTGAAAAAGATTTTGAAAAGATAAGATTTTAAAATTGAAATTTTGACTTGACTTGTAAGAAATAACTAATTTTAAAAATTTTTGACCAAGTCAACCCAAAATTTCGAAAATTTGGAGGGGAATAAGGAAAAGATATTTTTTTGATTTTTGAATTTTTAATTATGAGAGAGAAAAACAAAAAAAATACTTAATGCATGAAATTTTTAGATCAAAATAATGAATGTATGCAAGAATGCTATGAATGTCAAGATGAACACCAAGAACACTTTGAAGATCATGATGAACATCAAGAACATAATTTTGAAAAATTTTTGATGCAAAGAAAACATGCAAGACACCAAACTTAGAAATCTTTAATGCATGGAAAATATGAATGCAAAAGTGCACATGAAAAACAACAAACAACACAAAACAAGAAATCATCAGGATCAAACAAGAAGACTTGTCAAGAACAACTTGAAGATCATGAAGAACACTATGAATGCATGAGATTTTCGAAAAAAATGCAAGAAAAATTTTTAAAGCATGCAATTGACACCAAAATTAAAAATTGACTCAAGACTCAAACAAGAAACACAAAATATTTTTGATTTTTATGATTTTCTAATTTTTTTGTATTTTTATTTTAATTTTTTCGAAAAACATTTTTGGAAAAACGAAAAAGAAAAGAAAAATTTTTGAAAAAGTTTTTGAAAAGAAAATTACCTAATCTGAGCAACAAGATGAACCGTCAGTTGTCCATACTCGAACAATCCCCGGCAACGGCGCCAAAACCTTGGTGGACGAAATTGTGACTTATACTTTCACACAACTTGAATAATCCCCGGTAATGGCTCCAAAAACTTGGTGCACAATACCATGGCTTACATACATTCTCCACAACCTCGCACATCTAACCAACAAGTGTACTGGGTCGTCCAAGTAATAAACCTTACGCGAGTAAGGGTCGATCCCACAGAGATTGTTGGTATGAAGCAAGCTATGGTCACCTTATAAATCTCAGTTAGGCAGATTAAATAGTTTTGGGTTTCAAAAATTAATAATAAAAAGAAAATTAAAGGGATAGAAATACTTATGTAAATTAATAGTGGGAATTTCAGATAAGTGTATGGAGATGCTGTGCTCCTCTTGAATCTTTACTTTCCTATTACAGTCATCCAATCCTTCCTACTCCTTTCCATGGCAAGCTGTATGTAGGGCATCACCATTGTCAATGGCTACATCCCATCCTCTCAGTGAAAACGTTCCTATACTCTGTCACAGCACGGCTAATCATCTGTCGGTTCTCAATCAGGTTGGAATAGAATCCCTTGATTCTTTTGCGTTTGTCATCACGCCCAGCCTTCAGGAGTTTGAAGCTCGTCACAGTCATTCAATCACAGAATCCTACTCGGAATACCATAGACAAGGTTTAAACTTTCCGGATCCTCATGAATGCCGCCATCTATCTAGCTTATACCACGAAGATTCTGTTGGGGAATCTAAGAGATATGCGCCCGGCCTAAGGTAGAACGGAAGTGGTTGTCAGTCACGTGCGTTCATAGGTGAGAATGATGATGAGTGTCACGGATCATCACATTCATCAAAGTTAAGTGTAATGTATATCTTGGAATAAGAATAGAAGAGAATTGAATAGAAAGTAATAATAATTGTATTGAAACTTGAGGTACAGCAGAGCTCCACACCCTTAATCTATGGTGTGTAGAAACTCCACTGTTGAAAATACATAAGTAAAAGGTTCAGGCATGGCCGAATGGCCAGCCCCCTGAATGTGATCAATAGTCTCCTCAGATGAAGAATAAAACAAAACTGAGACCAAAAGATATCTAATACAATAGTAACTTATCCTATTTATACTAGACTAGCTACTAGGGTTTACATGAGTAAGTATTTGATGCATAAATTCACTTCCGGGGCCCACTTGGTGTATGTTTGGGCTGAGCTTGATCTATCCACGAGCTGAGGCTTTTCTTGGAGTTGAACTCCGAGTTATAACATGTTTTGGGTGTTCAACTCCGGATCATGACGTTTTTCTGGTGTTTAACTCCAGACAGCAGCATGTACTTGGCGTTCAACGCCAAGTTACGTCGTCAATTTCCGAATAAAGTATGAACTATTATATATTTCTGGAAAGCTCTGGATGTCTACTTTCCAACGCCGTTGAGAGCGCGCCAATTGGAGTTCTGTAGCTCCATACAATCCATTTCTAGTGCAGGGAGGTCAGATTCCAACAGCATCAGCAGTCCTTTTGTCAGCCTTTTTCAGAGTTTTGCTCAAGTCCCTCAATTTCAGCCAGAAATTACCTGAAATCACAGAAAAACACACAAACTCATAGTAAAGTCCAGAAATGTGAATTTAACATAAAAACTAATGAAAACATCTCTAAAAGTAGTTTAAACTTACTAAAAACTACCTAAAACAATGCCGAAAAGCGTATAAATTATCCGCTCATCAGGAGCCTCTTGGAGCTTCGCACAGAGGATGAGGAGACCGCCAGGACCTTGGCACCTTTCTTGTGTGTTGACCTCGACCTTGGTGGTGCGTCTCTTGCCGTTACCACGTTCACTATGGTAAGGCCGTGCTCGTTGTCCTCCGACTCGTGACGTCATTTCACCGCGCGGGTCTTGTCCTCTCCCTCGCGGTCACGATCTCGCCTCCTTGGCTCCTTGATGAGATGGGAGAACTCGGCCAGTTTTCCATCCCGGATCGCTTGTTCCAGCACGTCCTTCAGGTCGAATCAATCCTGTGTCTTGTGTCCGTAGCCTTTGTGGTAGTCACAATAGAGGCTCTTGTTTCCCTCGGTCCGGTCTTTCAGAGGTCAGGACTTCGACAAAATTCCCTTATCGGATATCTGTTGATAAACTTCTATGATAGGGACGGTGAGGGGGGTGTAATTGGTGAATTTCCCGACTCGAGGAAACGGCCTTTGTGTCTTGCTCGAACCGCCGTCTCTGGCGTGTTCCTTCTATCTTTCTCTGCTACCGTGCTGCCTGGTTTGATTGTAGAAGGGCTGCCGCTTATTGGCAACCACGACTTGGCTGACTTCTTCATCGTTAATGTATTCCCTGGATACGCTTTGGATCTCCTGCATTATCCACAACGGCTTCGTGGTGAGGTGCTTCCTAAAATCCTCATTTAGAAGTCCGTTCGTCAAACACAAGTTGGCCATCGAATTGGTTAGGCCATCTATTTCTAAACACTCATCGTTAAATCGGTCCAAGTATTTTCTAGTCCGCTCACCGTGCCTTTGTGTCACCCCGAGTAAGTTTATCAGGTGTTTCACCTTCGCGATTTTGGTAGTGAATTGGGCTAGGAAGGCGCGGCTAATGTTCGAAAACCTAGCCATCGAGCCCTGCAGGAGGTTATTAAACCACCGTATTGCAGGTCCCGCTAGGGTGACCGGGAAGGCACGGCACCTGACCTCGTCGCCTACCCTTTCCAAATTCATTCTGGCCTCGAAGGCCGTCAGATGTTCCTGTGGATCTTGAGTTCCATCATACCTCATATCCATCGGCTTATCAAAGTGCTTTGGTAGCCGGACCTCGAGGACAGAATGGTGAAAAGGGGTTGCCCCCATGATCACAGGTCGTCGCGCTCTCGTCATTCTTTCTCTGCCATCCTCCCGATCTCGCCTTGTGGCACGAGTTCCTCAAGGTCGGGCGTAGATGAAGGGGTCGTGTCATCTTCTCGGGTGTTCCTGGTCCTCCCAATTACTTTTCGATTCAGATCTTGAGGTGGGAGTGCGCTGGGAGTGGCTTCTGTGGGAGGTTCTTCCCCAGCTCTCGGGAGACGGGGAGAAGTTGTGGTCAGAAGTTTGTTGATGGTGCTTCTGATCCGCCAGCTGGCGCGCCAGGTTCTGCATCCTATGGTGCAGTTTCTGTATTATCCTAGCACTATCATCACCAGTTCCCCCAAAGGGGCATCTTTCTTGGGGCCTTGAGTGTGGCTCGGTACGTCGCGGGGGGACCTCTGCCGCTCCCAGGGAGAAGCGACGGAGGCTGCCCCTTCAAGGCCTGCTTCGCGGCCATGGACCCCTGGACCCTGTACGATGTCCATTTAGGTAGTCCCCACAAATGGCGCCAATGTTCGGTAGCTTGGGTACCGGACGATTTGGGGAGATCTTTTGGGTGGTAAGGTGGGGTTCTTGCCTGGTTTAGGGTTGTGAAGATGGAGCTGGAGCAGCCAACTTCCCGAGTTCTTGGTGTGGAGGGGGATGTCACTTGCAAAGACACTCCAACGCCCAAGTGAGTCGAGTGTACAGGCAAAAAAGGGGAATAAAGTGATGTGTGACGTACCTCGGGGAGGGGTAGGATCCTCCCCAAATATACCGTGTCAGAGGTGGGTCCCACAAGAGTAGACCCACCTACCCCAAAATTTTCCCATACAATTGTGGCAGAGCTGGCAGGGACGCGTGTTCGGGTCGGCGGTCAAGCGCCTCGCACCCGACTGTTCGGGTCGGGTGGCCTATGGGTCGGGCGGGCCCACATGAGGTTTGGGCCGGGCCGTAACAGCAGTTATTGCGATATATACTATACTAAAAGTAAATAGAATTTGGATCTTTAAAATTTAAAATTTTTATTTTAAAAGATATAATGTGATTTCTCATTCTTGAATAATTTTTTTTATATTTTTTTGTCTCATCTATACATACTAGAATTCAAGACGAAACATCACCGAGGTAGAATTTTCATAGAATTTAGAATTTTCTTGAAAAAAAATACTCTTCTTTACCTTTTTGTTTTTACAGTCTATCCATAGAATAGGTTTATTAGATTTCAAAATCTATAGTCAAAGGGATTAGGTAATTGTAATAGGCATGTACGATAGCAAGAGAGTTATTTCCAACCCACTTTTTCTTTTTTTTTCTTTTTCGGACAAAATTCAAGCCCAAAAGCCCAACGAAGGAAATAAAGAAATGAGGTTAGAAAGAAGAGGTAAGGAAGACAGAAAAATAGCTATTGCTTCTGATTCTTCACCCATCAACAACGGTACGCAGCTCTCTTCTTCTTCTTCTCTTTCATCTTCTTTCCATTTTGTAACATTTTTTATTTTATTTTTTATTTAAACCTTTTTGGTTTCAGGTCCTTCATCTCCAATAATTCCCCTTCAAGCCCAACCGGCAACACCTTCTCCTCCCTTGGCGATGCTTCTCGCCGCAATCATCGTCATTGAACTCTTCCATGCTGTCCGCCTTCGATACCCCGCCAGTGCATTGTTCCCGGTTTGCCACAACCACTGATGGTCCACCTACTCCAATGTGATTCAGAGGCTCTTGAAGGATTATTCTTTGATAAAAAAATTTTCGATTCTGACACAAAGTTTCATGAGTTTTGTGAAGAGTTCTATCGGTCTGTGAAGAACAGGGGAGTGGCAAATTCGGGGATTGATGAGGCTGAAAGTTGAAGACCAGGGTATGATGGGTTAATTCTATCATTGATTTCCTTTTATGATCTTTTTCTTTTATTCAAAATCAATATCTCTCGAGCTTTATATTTCTCTACAAAAATTAACAGAAAATAGCTAACAATTTTTTCTGGGTTAACTGCATTTTCTTTTCTCTATCAATTGAATCTAATTTGCTATGGTTATTGTAGCTTGTGTTTTTCTTTTAAATAAATATTAAGAATTATGTTGGATTATTTATCAGAGGTATTACTATATTAGTCATTCTAGCATGGCTTTATATCAAGAATTATGAGGAATCTATTAGTTTTCTTTCAAATGCCTTCTCTGACATCGATATCAATGTATCAATATCTATTATTAGATACTAGAGATTACAAATTAAATACAGTTGGATATAAGTTTTATGTCTTGGAAGATAATTTTCTTTTCTTTAAGTGAAAGAGCTAAATCAGATCATGGGTTTTAAAGGTCATTTCATTTATTTAAAAATGCTAATATATCACATGAATTGAGATAAGTATATATGAATAGTGTACTTTTCTCTTGAATGAGAATGAGAATATCATACCCAGTATCTCATCAGTTATGGATAAGTGAATAGCCTTTGAATTTTTTAGTGGTTAGTTACTATGAAATTTAGGATGAAGTCATTCTTAGGGTAATTGTTTATTCTCAGTGCTCAGAAGTGTTTATGTAGAGTTGTCAACTATAGTCTAGGAGATTAGGGCAGTTAAGGTAGGTAGTTTTTCTCTATAGATACAAGTTCATTTTGATAGAAAGTAACCTTGGAAATTGTGTGGTTGATATGATTGGTTAGGTACACGTTTGTTGAATTTTATTATTGTTATGGTCTTTGGTGTGAGAGAGGATTCTGTTCATATGATTTCAAACATGTATGCTATTTATTAGGTTATGCAAAGTTGTTTTAGATGCAATAGGAGAATGTCTTCATTCATTCTTTTCATATTGTACTTTACTTTTACTCTCTCAGTTTGACTGAGAAAAGAGTTCCATCCTTCTCTTCTCCTCATTTTTATAGAAATATTAAAGAAGAATGTAATATGGTTCTTTCATATTCTCCTATTGTTTTCTTTAATTTCAGCTCCCTCTTTGTAATTTTATTCAATTTCTTGAAATTTCATCATGTTTTGGTGCTTCGGGATCTGTATTCGGGAGCCATGTATAGATGACTTTGTGATTCCCACAATTTCATTGATTTATTGCTAGAATCATGATTTTGATATGAATGTGGTTTATATATTTAATTTCATTTATGAATAATGTAGTTCCTTCATATCATCATATGTTCTACTATCTATCTGTTCAAAATCAGTTCTTTTATATATCCTATGTTTTTCTTGATAATTGTGGTTGGATTAGGATTATTGTTATAAGGTTGTTGGTTTTGCACATTGTCATGCTGATATCACTAGTATATATGTATTGTGGTGTTTAGGGTATAAGCTTCTTAGTTAATTCAGTTTCTCATTTTTATAGTTCATTGGTCAGTTTTGAGTGGTAATTAGACAAATTTGGTGTTCTTTTATTCTTAGTAATTTGGAACTAATAGCTGTGATAGGAGTTGGTTTTTGTCAAAGTGCTCATCAAATTATAGTTAATTCAATTTCTCATTTTATACTTCGTTGATGAGTTTTGACTGGTAATTAGACAAATTTAGTGGTTCTTTTTTAGTAATTTAGATCTAATAGTTGTGATGGGAGTTGGTTTTTGTTAAAATGCTCATCAAATCATAGTATGTATAGATTGTTTCTCAATCAGTTCTAGGGAGGTAAGGTTGTATTTTTATTATTATATGCTTCAAATTATTGAAAATGTAATGTGAATTCCATTCTTCTGAAGTTATGATGGGATGTTAGTTTGAATGATGTTATTTGTGATCTCATCTCATTCTTTTATATATGATTCTGATGTCAGTCAAAGTTGTTGCTTCCTCATTTTATTTTGTCAGTTTCGAAGTTATGATGGATGTTGGTTTTTGAATTTTTCTTCAAAAACAAAAAATGGATTGGATGTGGTTAGGTGGAAAAAGTGATTCTCTTCCCTGTTTTTCAGTGTACCCTCACATGAAAAATCAGATTTTGGTGGTTTGGTGGGAGAAATGACATCATCTTCTATAACAAATAGTACTATCTTCTATTATTCTATCAAAAAGGTTATTTGGTCAATGAGAGTAGGTATCGTTACTTGTGACTAACTCCCCTTTGTCATTTGTTGTAAATCAATTGCATCAGCAAGTACTTTCATGGCCTCTCTGGTTATAGGTTTTCTTTCAAAAAGGAATTGAAAAATATTCCCCTTCTACAAATCATGTCAGATCTCCTGCTCTTCATTCTTCGGATGGATGATTATCTGCCTTTTGCACATTCGATTGGTAGGTGTTGATTGCTATCAAATTTTTGATGATGTGATGGTCATTCATACTATTTTTTCTCATAATCAGTGCTCATCCTTCTTTCCAGCGTGGTCCTTATATGTATGTATTCCCTTAAGAAATATACCCTCGAATGAATATATCAACTCCACTTTTGATTGGTTTCAAAGTGAGTGTTATATACACAATGATCTTTTATTTTTTTCCCTCCATGGTTCAAATTTTTTAATTTAAATCCTGAATTGGTTTCATTTCTCTGTCTATAAATTGGATCCTAAGTTTCACAAGTCTGCTACATTACTTCCATGCTTTGAGAGTATTCTGAAAAGCCTTTCTATTTATTCTGATTTTATTTTTTGAAAGTCAAGGTTATAAGTGTATGCAGTGAGAAAACAAGTTATACTCTTTCATTCTCATTCATTCTCTTCAAATGAACTTATGGGGGTTATTTGATTTTTTTTTTGGGTTATATATAACTGAAGTGGTGTCTAAAAAGGAAGTACTACTTTATTCGAAATACCATTATAGTGAACATTAGTTGGTTCTAAATTTCTTTAGCTTGGTTAAAATTTCATAAAATGTCTCAATCTTATGCTACTGCAAGATTATATAGAAAAAATTATTTAAAAAGAAAGAGAGGGTGATGAGCAGATATTTTATACGCTTTTTGGAGGTAATTTCATGTAGATTTTAGTATGTTTTAGTTAGCTTTTAGTAGATTTTTAGTTTTTAGGAAAATATTATATTTCTAGACTTTACAATGAGTTTGTTTTTCTGTGATTTCAGATACTTTCTGGCTGAAATTGAAGAAGCTGACCAAAAATCTGATTTAGGCTGAAAAAGGACTGCTGATGCCGTTGGATTCTGACCTCCCTACACTCGGAATGGATTTTTTGGAGCTACAGGAGTCCAATTGGTGCGCTCTCAATTGGGTTGGAAAGTAGACATTCAGGCCTTTTCAGCAATATATAATAGTCCATACTTTGCGCGAAGATAGATGACATAAACTGGCGTTTAACGCCAGTTTCATGTTGCAGTCTGGCGTTCAGCGCCGGAAACAGGTTACAAGTTGGAGTTCAACGCCAGAAACAGGTTACAACCTGGCGTTCGACTCCAGAAATAGCCCAGGCACGTGAGAAGCTTAAGTCTTAGCCTCAGCACACACCAAGTGGGCCCTAGAAGTGGATTTCTGCACTATTCATCTTAGTTTACTCATTTTCTATAAGCCTAGGCTACTAGTTTAGTATTTAAACAACTTTTAGAGACTAATTTTGTATCTCATGACATTTTAGATCTGAATTATATACCTTTTGACGGCATGAGTCTCTAAACTCCATTGTTGGGGGTGAGGAGCTCTGCAGCGTCTCGATGAATTAATGCAATTATTTTTGTTTTCCATTCAAACACGCGTGTTCCTATCTAAGATGTTCATTCGTGCTTCACTATGAAGAAGGTGATGATCCGTGACACTCATCACCTTCCTCAATCCATGAACATATGCCTGACAATCACCTCCGTTCTACATTAGATTGAATGAGTATCTCTTAGATTCCTTAATCAAAATCTTCGTGGTATAAGCTAGAATCCATTGACAGCATCCTTGAGAATCCGGAAGGTCTAAACCTTGTCTGTGGTATTCTGAGTAGGATTCAAGGATTGGATGACTGTGATGAGCTTCAAACTCGCGAGTGTTGGGCGTAGTGACAGACGCAAAAGGATCAATGGATCCTATTCTGACATGATCGAGAACCAACAGATGATTAGCCGTGCTGTGACAGAGCATTTGGACCATTTTCACTGAGAGGATGGGAAGTAGCCATTGACAACGGTGACCCCTACATATAGCTTGCCAAAAAAGGAGCCTTGCATTTATGAAAGTGAGAAAGCATTATGTTGCAGGAATTCAGAGGACAAAGCATCTCCAAAACTCCAACATATTCTCCATTACTGCATAATAAGTGTTTATTTCATGCTCTTTTACTTTTTACAATTAAAACTAAAACTTATTATTGATATTATATCCTGACTAAGAATAATAAGATAACCATAGCTTGCTTCAAGCCAACAATCTCCGTGGGATTCGACCCTTACTCACGTAAGGTATTACTTGGACGATGCAGTGCACTTGCTGGTTAGTTGTGCGGATTGCAAAAGTATGATTGCAATTTCGTGCACCAAGTTTTTGGCGCCGTTGCCGGGGATTGTTTGAGTTTGAACAACTGACGGTGAATTTTGTTGCTTAGATTAGGAAAAATTTGTCTTTTTTACTAGAATTGCATCTTTTATTATCTCTTCAAAAAAATTTTTTTCAAAAAAATTATTATTTTTCTTTATTAATTTTTAGTTTTTCTGTGAGTTTAGTGTCATGTTTTAAGTTTGGTGTCAATTGCATATTCTTTATTTTTCCTTGATCTTCAAATTGTTCTTGTCAATTTTTCTTGTTTGATCTTTGGTTTGTCTTGTTTTGTGTCTTTTCTTGTTTTTCTTGTGCTTTTTCAAATTTTTAGTTTGCAAAAAAAAATTTATTTACTAATTACCTTTTTAAAATACGTTAAATTTATAGCTCAGTTGGCTAGAGCGTTGGCTTATGTTCTTGGCAATTGGGTATCTTCTTTATAAAACTTTTTCAAAAATAATTTTTCTTTGATTGAATCTTGTGCCAAACTTTAAGTTTGGTGTTCTCTTGTTAATTTTCTTTAATTTTTGAAAATTTAATTTGGTTTTCAAAAAAATTTTAAGTTTGGTGTTCTTTCTTTTGTTCTTGTTGTTCTTGTGAATCTTTAAAGTGTTCTTGAGTCTTCTTTGTGTTTTGATCTTAAAATTTTTAAGTTTGGTGTCCCTTGGTGTTTTCCCTCCAAAATTTTTGAAAAACAAGGAGCATTAGATCTAAAAATTTTTAAGTCTTGTGTCTTTTGTGTGTTTTTCTCTTTCATCATAAAATTTTTCAAATCATATCTTTTTCAAAAATATCCTAACCACTTTCTCTCTCCTCACTTTTTCAAAAATCTTCATCAAATATTTTCAAATTTTTTTATTTTTTATTTTTTATTTTATTTTTTTATTCTTTGTTTTTTTGTTTTGGTTTTTATTTTATTCTATTTTATTATTTCAAAAATAATTTATTTTATATAATAAAATAAATAAAATAAATCCACATCATCTCCCTTTCTCGATCATGGACCTAAGTGGAAATGAACAGTCCAGAAGGACTCTGGGGTCATATGCCAACCCCATTACTGCTTCATATAGGAGCAGTATCTGTATACCTTCCATCAGAGTTAGTAGCTTTGAGTTGAATCCTCATCTCATTATCATGGTGCAGCAAAGTTGCCAGTATTCGGTCTTCCACAGGAATAACCTACGAAGTTTCTGGCACAATTTTTACAAATTGCTGACACAGTACATGATAAGAAAATAGATCAGGATGTCTACAGATTATTATTGTTTTCATTTGCTGTAAAAGACCAAGCTAAGAGGTGGTTAAATAACCAACCTAAGGCTAGCATAAGGACATGGAAACAGTTGTCAGAAAAATTCCTGAATCACTATTTTCCTCCAAAATGGATGACACAGCTAAGGCTGAGCATCCAAGGCTTCAAACAAGGAGATAATGAATCCCTTTATAATGCCTGGGAGAGATACAGAGAGATGCTAAGAAAATGCCCCTCTAAAATATTTTCAGAGTGGGTGCAGTTAGACATCTTTTATTATGGGCTTATAGAGAAAGCTCTGTTTTCTCTAGACCACTCATCTGGTGGATCTATACACATGAGAAAGACAATTGAAGAAGCTCAAGATCTCATTGATACAGTTGCCAGAAATCAGCATCTGTACCTAAGCAGTGAACCTTCCATCAATGAAGAGGCTAAAATAGTAACTGCTGAACTCAGTCCTACAGATCAAGCTACTGAATTCAATCCGCAATTAGATTTTTTAACAAAATAGTTAGCCGAATTCAAGGAGATATTGCAAGAAACAAGAATGGCTAATATGAATATGGAAGTCCAGTTGAAGCAAACAGAACAGCAGTTATCAAAACAAATAACAGAAGAGTGCCAAGCAGTTCAATTAAGAAGTGAGAAAGCGTTAAATACCTCACGTCAAGGCAACAGGAAGCCAAGAAATGAACAAACTGCTACCCAAAATCCCTCTGAGGACAGTTAGAGCCCAAAGAGGAATAGTTCTGGCATTCAAACGCCAGAAAAGGGGTGGAGAGCTGGCGTTGAACGCCCAACCCATGCTCAGTCCTGGTGTTCAATGCCAGAAACCGGCAAGGAATTGGCGTTAAACGCCCAAAGGAAGCACAGTTCTGGTGTTCAGATGCCAGAAACAGGTAAGGAGTTGGCGTCTAACGCCACTCCAGCTTCCACCCCTGGCATTCAAACGCCAGTGGGAGATCAGACACATACAAGTGCTGATAGCAGCCTCTCTAGAAAGGCTTCTCAACCCACATCTGTAGGCAATAAACCTACAGCAACTAAGGTTGAGGAATACAAAGCCAAAATTCCTTATCCTCAAAAACTTCGTCAAGCGAAACAGGATAAGCAATTTGCCCGCTTTGCAGACTATCTCAGGACTCTTAAAATAAAGATTCCGTTTGCAGAGGCATTTGAGCAAATACCCTCTTATGCTAAGTTCATGAAAGAGATCTTAAGTCATAAGAAGGATGGTGGACGAAATTGTGATACAAGAGTTCCAGGCACTGTTAGAGAATCTCACAACTCCGTTCAACTTAACCAGCAAGTGTACTGGGTCATCCAAGTAATACCTTACGTGAGTAAGGGTCGATCCCACAGAGATTGTTGGTATGAAGCAAGCTATGGTCACCTTGTAAATCTCAGTTAGGCAGATTAAATGGTTATGGATTTCGAAAATTAATAATAAAAAGAAATAAAATAAGATAGAAATACTTATGTAAATCAATAGTGGGAATTTCAGATAGGCGTATAGAGATGTTGTGCTCCTCTCGAATCTCTACTTTTTTATTACATTCATCCAATCCTTCTTACTCCTTTCCATGGCAAGCTGTATGTAGGGCATCACCATCATCAATGGCTACTTTTAATCCTCTCGGGAAAATGGTCCTATGCGCTGTCACTGCACGGCTAATCGTCTGGAGGCATCACCCTTGTTGATAGCTACATCCCATCCTCTCAGTGAAAATGGTCCAAATGCTCTGTCACAGCACGGCTAATCATCTGTCAGTTCTCAATCAAGTTGGAGTGATTCTTTTGCGTTTGTCATCACGCCCAGCCTTCAGGAGTTTAAAGCTCGTCACAGTCATTCAATACCGGAATCCTACTCGGAATACCACAGACAAGGTTAGACTTTCTGGATTTCCAGGATCCTACTCGGAATACCACAGACAAGGTTAGACTTTCTGGATCCTCATGAATGCCGCCATCTATCTAGCTTATACCACGAAGATTCTGTTGGGGAATCTAAGAGATATGCGCCCGGCCTAGAGTAGAACGGAAGTGGTTGTCAGTCACGCACGTTCATAGGTGAGAATGATGATGAGTGTCACGGATCATCACATTCATCAAAGTGTTGTGCAACATATATCTTGGAATAAGAATAAAAGAGAATTGAATAAAAAGTAATAGTAATTGTATTGAAACTTGAGGTACAGCAGAGCTCCACACCCTTAATCTATGGTGTGCAGAAACTCCACCGTTGAAAATACATAAGTGAAAGGTTCAGGCATGGCCGAATGGCCAGCCCCCATGATCTGAGAACTAATCGTCCCAAGATGTCTAATACACTAGTAAAAAGTCCTATTTATAATAAACTAGCTACTAGGGTTTACATGAGTAAGTAATTGATGCATAAATCCACTTCCGGGGCCCACTTGGTGTATGTTTGGGGTCTATCCACGAGCTGAGGCTTTTATTGGTGTTGAACTCCAAGTTATAACGTGTTTTGGGCGTTCAACTCCGGATCATGACGTGTTTCTGGCGTTTAACTCCAGACAGCAGCATATACTTGGTGTTGAACGCCACTTTACGTCGTCAATTCCCGAATAAAGTATAGACAATTATATATTGATGGAAAGCTCTGGATGTCTACTTTCCAACGCCATTAAGAGCGTGCCATTTGGATTTCTGTAGCTCCAGAAAATATATTTTGAGTGCAGGGAGGTCAGATTCCAACAGCATCAGCAGTCCTTTGTCAGCCTCCTATCAGAGTTTTGCTCAAGTCCCTCAATTTCAGCCAGAAATTACCTGAAATCACAGAAAAACACACAAACTCATAGTAAAGTCCAGAAATGTGAATTTAACATAAAAACTAATGAAAATATCCCTGAAAGTAGCTTAAACTTACTAAAAACTACCTAAAAACAATGCCAAAAAGCGTATAAATTATCCGCTCATCAAAGGATTGGAGGGAAACTAAAAAAGTTTACCTCACTGAAGAATGCAGTGCAGTCATTCTGAAAAGCTTACCTGAGAAGCTTAAAGATCGCGGAAGCTTTACGATACCATGCACATTAGAGGGTACTTGTACCAAGCAAGCTTTATGTGATATTGGGGCAAGTATCAACCTAATACCTGCATCTACTATCAGAAAGCTTGGTTTGGCTGAAGAAGTCAAACCAACCCGGATATGTCTCCAACTTGCTGATGGCTCCATTAAATACCCGTCAGGCGTGATTGAAGACATGATTGTCAAGGTTGGGCCATTTGTCTTTCCCACTGACTTTGTGGTGCTGAAAA
Organism: Arachis hypogaea; assembly: GCF_003086295.3. Lineage (NCBI taxonomy): Eukaryota > Viridiplantae > Streptophyta > Magnoliopsida > Fabales > Fabaceae > Arachis > Arachis hypogaea. The sequence goes on along the minus strand of NW_027255475.1, from coordinate 83,235 downwards.
TGGAGAATCACAAGAGTGCAACTCTCATTCTAGGAGGACCTTTCCTGGCAACTGGACGAACCCTCATTGATGTCCAAAAAAGGGAAGTGACCATGAGAGTCAATGAGGACGAGTTTAAGTTGAATGTTGTCAAAGCTATGCAGCACCCAGACACCCAAAATGACTGTATGAGCATTGATATTATTGACTCTCTGGTAAAAGAGGTCAATAGAACTGAGAGTCTCGAATCAGAGCTAGAGGATATCTTTAAAGATGCTCAGCCTGATCTGGAGGAACCAGAGAAAATAATAGAACCTCTGAAAATCCCTCAGGAAGAGGAGAAACCTCCCAAACCCGAGCTCAAACCATTACCACTATCTCTGAAGTATGCATTTCTGGGAGAAGGTGATACCTTTCCTATAATCATAAGCTCTACCTTAGAGCCACAAGAAGAGGAAACAATAATTCAAGTGCTAAGGACACACAAGACAGCTCTTGGGTGGTCCGTCAGTGATCTTAAGGGCATTAGCCCAGCCAGATGCATGCACAAGATCCTATTGGAGGGTGACGCTAAGCCAGTGGTTCAACCACAGAGGCGGCTGAATCCAGCCATAAAGGAGGTGGTGCAGAAGGAGGTCACTAAATTACTAGAGGCTGTGATTATTTATCCTATTTCTGATAGCCCTTGGGTAAGCCCTGACCAAGTCATCCCTAAGAAAGGTGGCATGACAGTGGTTCATAATAAAAAAAATGAACTGGTTCCTACAAGAACAGTTACAGGGTGGCGTATGTGTATTGATTATAGAAGGCTCAATACAGCTACCAGAAAGGATCATTTTCCTTTACCATTCATAGACCAGATGCTAGAAAGACTAGCAGGTCATGAATACTACTACTTCCTCGATGGATATTCAGGTTATAATCAAATTGCAGTAGATCCCCAGGATCAAGATAAAACAGCATTCACATGTCCATCCGGAGTATCTGCATACAGAAGGATGCCATTTGGTCTGTGCAATGCACCTGCAACCTTTCAAAGGTGCATGCTCTCTATTTTCTCTGATATGGTGGAAAAATTTCTGGAAGTCTTCATGGATGACTTTTCAGTATTTGGAGACTCATTCAGCTCCTGTCTTGACCATCTAGCACTTGTTCTAAAGAGATGCCAAGAAACTAACCTGGTTTTAAACTGGGAGAAATATCACTTTATGGTGACTGAAGGAATTGTCCTTGGGCACAAAATTTCGAACAAGGGAATAGAGGTGGATCAAGTAAGGTAGAGGTAATTAAAAAATTACCACCACCTGCCAATGTTAAGGCAATCAGAAGCTTTCTAGGGCATGCAGGATTCTATAGGAGGTTTATAAAAGATTTTTCAAAAATCGCTAAACCTTTAAGTAATTTGCTAGCTACTGACATGCCATTTATCTTTGATAAAGAGTGTCTGCAAGCGTTTGAGACTCTGAAAGCTAAGTTGGTCACAGCACCAGTCATCTCTGTACCAGACTGGACATTACCATTTGAACTAATGTATGATGCCAGTGACCATGCCATTGGTGCAGTGTTGGGACAAAGGCATGACAAGCTTCTGCACGTCATTTACTATGCCAGTCGTGTTTTAAATGATGCACAGAAGAACTACACAACCACAGAAAAAGAGCTACTTGCAGTGGTTTACGCCATTGACAAGTTTAGATCTTATTTAGTAGGATCAAAAGTGATTATGTACACTGACCATGCTACTCTTAAATATCTACTCACAAAGTAGGATTCAAAACCCAGACTCATCAGATGGGTGTTGCTTCTACAAGAGTTTGATATATAAATAAGAGACAGTAAAGGGACAGAGAACCAAGTAGCAGATCACCTGTCCCGAATAGAACCAGTAGAAGGGGCGTCCCTCCCTCTTACTGAGATCTCTGAAAACTTTTCGGATGAGCAACTCTTTGCCTTCCAGGAAGTACCATGCTTTGCAGACATTGCAAACTACAAGGCAGTGAGATTCATACCCAAAGAGTACAGTAGGCAGCAATCAAGGAAATTAATTACTGATGCAAAGTACTATCTTTGGGATGAACCATATCTCCTCAAGAGATGTGCAGACGGAGTAATCCGTAGATGTGTGCCTAAAGAAGAAGCACAGAAGATCCTCTGGCACTGCCATGAATCACAGTATAGAGGATATTTTGGAAGTGAGCGAACAGCCACAAGAGTCCTCCAATGTGGCTTCTACTGGCCTACTCTCTATAAAGACTCCTGAGTATTTGTACTTAATTATGACAGTTGCCAAATATCTAGCAATCTGGCTCACAGTTATGCCATGCCTCAACAAGGGATCTTGGAGATTGAATTGTTTGATGTATGGGGTATTGACTTCATGGGGCCTTTCCCACCATCATACTCAAACACTTATATTCTGGTGGCAGTGGATTACGTATCCAAATGGGTTGAAACTATTGCAACACCCACTAATGATACTAAGACAGTGCTAAAATTCCTCCAGAAACACATCTTCAGCAGATTTGGTATCCCTAGAGTACTAATCAGTGATGGGGGCACTCATTTCTACAATAAACAGCTTTACTCTGCTTTGGTTCGGTATGGATTTAGCCACAGGGTGGCCACTCCATACCATCCACAGACAAATGGGCAAGCTGAAGTCTCTAATAGAGAACTTAAAAGAATCCTGGAACGGACTGTGATTAACCGTAGAAGGGATTGGGCAAGAAGTTTGGATGATGCTCTGTGGGCATATAGAACAGCATTCAAGACTCCTATAGGAACTTCTCCATACCAGCTTGTGCATGGAAAAGCCTGTCACTTACCAGTGGAACTGGAACATAAGGCCTATTGGACAACCAGATTCCTAAACCTTGATGCCAAGTTAGCTGGAGAAAAATGATTGCTCCAGTTAAATGAGCTAGAGGAATTCAGACTCAATGCTTTCGAAAATGCAAAAATTTACAAAGAGAAAGTAAAAAGATGGCATGATAAGAAGCTATCATCCAGAGTCTTTGAGCCAGGGCAGAAAGTTCTGCTGTTTAATTCTAGGCTCAGATTATTCCCCAGGAAATTGAAATCCCGGTGGAGAGGTCCATATGTGATTACAAGTGTCACCATATGGATACGTGGAGCTTCAGGATAATGATTCTAACAAAAAGTTCATTGTTAATGGACAGAGAGTCAAACATTATCTTGAAAGCAATTTTGAGCAAGAATGCTCAAAACTGAGACTTGATTAAAGCTCAGTAATAGCCCAGCTAAAGACAATAAAGAAGTACTTGCTGGGAGGCTACCCAGCCATTAACAAATCTTAATTGTTAATTAATTGATTTTTATAGGTTTATGTCAATTATCTTCAAAGGTAAAATAGCAATTGCTTGAGTTCACAAAATTACAGAAGGATTCAGAGGATAAAACAGCAAAAAGGAAACTCATTGGTGCGAAAAGCCAGTAAGAGCTGTTTTGGGCGTTGAACGCCCAAAAGAAGCATCTACTGGGCGTTCAACGCCAGTAGAGATAGCCATCTGGGCGTTAGACGCCAGAAAGAAGTATATTCTGGGCGTTGAACGCCAGAAAGAAGCACCTTCTGGGCGTTTAACGCCAGATTTACAGTGTCCTGGGCGTTCAGAAAAACGCCCAGTGACAAAGGAGTTTCTGGCGTTCAACGCCAGCTAGAAGCAACAGCTGGGCATTGAACGCCCAGGAGAAGCTACAAATGGGCGTTAAACACCCAAAAACATGCAGTGTTTGGGCGTTTAACGCCAGGATTATGGGGAGGAGGTGAATTCGTTTTCAACTCAATTTTTATTTCATTTTTCATGTTTCAATTCATGATTTCTTGCATAAACATGTTACAAATTCTCAACTTTCAACTTCAAAATGCAAAAAAATTCTGGAAAAGGTTCACCCAGTTATGTGTCTGTGGCATTTATGTATCCGGTGGTAATACTGGAAAACAAAGTGCTTAGGGCCACGACCAAGACTCATAAAGTAACTGTGTTCAAGAATCAACATACTAAACTAGGATAATCAATAATACTATCTGAACTCTGAGTTCCTATAGATGCCAATCATTCTGAATTTCAAAGGATAAAGTGAGATGCCAAAACTGTTCAGAAGCAAAAAGCTACTAGTCCTACTCATCTAATTGGAATCTGAGCTTCACTTAAAACTCTGAGATATTATTGCTTCTTAATTTCTTTTTATCCTATTTTATTTATCTAGTTGCTTGGAGACAAGCAACAGTTTAAGTTTGGTGTTGTGATGAGCGGATATTTTATACGCTTTTGGGGGGTAATTTCATGTAGATTTTAGTATGTTTTAGTTAGCTTTTAGTAGATTTTTATTAGTTTTTAGGCAAAAATCATATTTCTGGACTTTACTATGAGTTTGTGTGTTTTTCTATGATTTCAGGTATTTTCTGGCTAAAGTTGAGGAAGCTGAGCAAAAATCTGATTTAGGCTGAAAAAGAACTGCTGATGCTGTTGGATTCTGACCTCCCTGCACTCGGAATAGATTTTTTGGAGCTAAAGAAGTTCAATTGGCTCGTTCTCAATTGGGTTGGAAAGTAGACATCTAGGGCTTTCTAGAAATATATAATAGTCCATACTTTGCGCAAAGATAGACAATGTAAACTGGCGTTTAATGCCAGTTCCATGTTGCAGTCTGGCGTTCAGCGCCAGAAACAGGTTGCAAGTTGGAGTTCAACGCCAGAAACAGGTTACAACCTGGCGTTCGACTCCAGAAACAGCCCAAGCATGTGAGAAGCTTAAGTCTCAGCCCCAGCACATACCAAGTGGGCCTTAGAAGTGGATTTTTACACTATTCATCTTAGTTTACTCATTTTCTGTAAACCTAGGTTACTAGTTTAGTATTTAAACAACTTTTAGAAACTTATTTTGTATCTCATGATATTTTAGATCTGAATTATATACCTTTTGATGGCATGAGTCTCTAAACTCCATTGTTGGAGGTGAGGAGCTCTGCAGCGTCTCGATGAATTAATGCAATAATTTCTGTTTTCCATTCAAACACGCATGTTCCTATTTAAGATGTTCATTCGGGCTTCACTATGAAGAGGGTGATGATCACCTTCCTCAATCTACGAACGTGTGCCTGACAGTCACCTCGGTTTTACATTAGATTGAATGAGTATCTCTTAGATTCCTTAATCAGAATCTTCATGGTATAAGCTAGAATCCATTGGCAGCATCCTTGAGAATCCGGAAGGTCTAAACCTTGTATGTGGTATTCCAAGTAGAATTCAAGGATTGGATGACTGTGACGAGCTTCAAACTCGCGAGTGTTGGGCGTAGTGACAGACGCAAAAGGATCAATGGATCCTATTCCGACATGATCGAGAACCAACAGATGATTAGCCATGCTGTGACAGAGCATTTGGACCATTTTCACTGAGAGGATGGAAAGTAGACATTGACAACGTTGACCCCCTACATACAGCTTGCCAAGAAAGGAGCCTTGCATTTATGAAAGTGAGAAATTATTATGTTGCAGGAATTCAGAGGACAAAGCATCTCCAAAACTCCAACATATTCTCCATTACTGCATAATAAGTGTTTATTTCATGCTCTTTTATTTTTACAATTAAAACTAAAAATTATTATTGATATTATATCCTGACTAAGAATAATAAGATAACCATAGCTTGTTTCAAGCCAACAATCTCCGTGGGATTCAACCCTTACTCACGTAAGGTATTACTTGGACGACCCAGTGCACTTGCTGGTTAGTTATGCGGATTGCAAAAGTGTTGATTGCAATTTCGTGCACCAGAGGGCAATAAGTTGAAGATAGAAGAGGTCAGTTTTGCTATATTCACTTTTGGATTTTTTTTAAAGAAATTAAAATTTACTTATTTTCATTATAGATGTTTGTTACTATTATAAAATCGGTGTTCAATTAATATTATTGGTTGGATTTCTATGCTTTATTGTTTGATGTTGTTCCTACTTCTAATGTTTGTCTTATTTTAAGTTCAAATATATTGGTATGTGGTATTTATTAACCTACCTGTTTAATTTTTTTGATCTTCTCATAGTTTTAATTTTACATTTAAAGTTCTTTTTTTTTCCTTTAGAGAGATCAATTATTTTACAAGATACTCCAATTATTAATGCCAATTTCATATTATCAGGTATGAATTTATTGTTTCAAATTTTTTAATTTCTTCATTAACTTAGAAAGTATAGTTATTATTTACATTATTTTTTCAATTATTTTAAAATATAAAAAGGACTCTTTTCTAATCATTGTTATTATGTTTATATTTTTTGTTTATTTATTTTGGTTTATATATTTTATTATTGAATTAATTTTTGTATATTTTATTTTTTTATGTTGTTTATTATGCATTTAGTTGTTAATAAATTCATAATTCATGATTGTCTATTTAAATATTTCTTTTACGTGTATATCTTTATATTTGATTTATTTATAATAAGTTTTTTTGTTTCATAATAAAAACCCAAATCAAGATGACTCTGAAATATATGATCCTACTATAAATTCTTGGAATGAGCTTCGGTCTCCTGGTGATCATCTACTTTTTTCACAAAGTGAAATTTAAGGTATTTCAATATACTTATAATTGATTTATTTATGGAGTTTGCATTTTTTGTATTAATTTAGATATAATATACTCATTCAGTATATTTAGTCACGTTATGTTCCTTTTATAATTTCAATATTTTGGTCATAATAAATTTTATATGACATTTTTTTACCAAATATAATATGATAAAAAATAGTATTTATTGATTTTAAATACTTTTAATATAAGTGTCTCAAATTTGATTAGATTATTATTATTATTATCAAATATTTATATTTTTAATTTGTAGACAATGAGTATCCAGTGAATAATTTTTGAATCTTTAATCGTTTTACTAGTATATTTTTTAAGTAAAAAAAATTAAGAAGCATTTAAGTCTTCATTTAATATAATTTTTTATTTAATTAAATTTGTAAGAATTTGTTTATTATTTAAATTTTTTATTCATTTTTGTAGGTTGTCTCGATATTAGTGACCCTATGTATACTTGTCTATATTGTGGTGCGTCGTTTTGGTTACTAGAGCGGGTTGAAAAACAGTCAAGAATTAATCAGCCTCTTTTTACACTTTGTTGTTTTCAAGGAAAAATTCAATTATCGTATCTTTAGAAAGCTCCAGATTTATTATATAATTTGATTCATGGTCATGATAGTAAGTCTTTACAGTTTCAAAAGAAAATTCGGTAATATAATAGTATGTTTGTTTTCACTTCTCTTGGTGGTAAAGTAATAGACTCAGTGAATGATGAAACTGGCCCACCACAATTCATCATAAGTGACCAAAATTATCATAGGATTAGAAGTTTATTACCTCAGGCTGGTTAAGATTTGAAATTTGCCCAATTATACATATATAACACAGAACATGAGTTAACTCATAGAGAAGGATTATTTGGGTAAGGTCAACTCTTACAAAAATTTTGTTATGATTGTTTGTAATTTTAATTTGTTTCTTTTATTCTTAATTAATTTTTAGTTGGTAAGATACTAATATGGATGTAACTTTGATTATTATAATCAAAATGTTCGTATATTATTATTTAAATATTGTTGTTAAGATTCATTCTAATTATAAAAAATGCATGTTTCTTCATTTTAAGTAAAATTACTTAGTAATATTGTGTTACTATTTTTCTTAATTATAGGCAAAGTTCAAATATAGATAGACAGCTGATAATTGATTTGACCCAAATGATTGATCAACACAATTCCATAGCACAATCATTTAGAAGAGTGAGGGAATTCCATGAGAATCACCCATCTGAGGTGATTTCTTTAAAATTGTTTAGTCAAAGAAAACGTGATCGAAGAGTTTATAATTATCCTTCGTGCGATGAAGTTGCTGTTTTGGTTGTTGGTGATTTTGATTCTTCTGATACTGGTCGTGATGTCATTGTTAAATTTGTAGCTGGCCAACTTCAAAGAATATATGAGACACATGCTTTATACTGGCCATTTGAATATCCCTTGCTTTTTCCTTACGGGGAAGATGGTTATCAATTGGGTATTCCTTATCGAGATATTCAAGATATAAATGTTTCAGGGAGAAGGACTAGAGTATCCATGCGAGAATTTATCTGTTTTCATTTGCAAATGAGAGAGCATGATGATAGCATTATTCATAAGTCTAAAAGATTGTTCTAACAGTTTTTTGTTGATTCATTCTCTATGATTGAGTCACAGAGGCTTCATGAAATCAGGAAAAAACAGAGCAAAATTAGAGGAGAAGTCTTACAAGGCATTGAAGAAGCTATGCGACGCGGTGATACTGAAGCATCATCAATTGGTACTCGAGTGATTTTGTCTTCTTCCTTCACTGGTGGTAAACGTTACATGTTTAATAATTGCCAAGATGCTATGTCTATTTGTAAGCATTTTGGGTATCCAGATCTATTTCTTACCCTTACTTGCAATTCTAACTGGCCTGAGTTTCAAAGATATACTAATCGTGATCAAGTTCCAATTGCTGATCGGCCAGACATTGCTTGTCGAGTCTTTCATGCTAAGATGAAGTGTCTTCTTAATGATCTTAAAAATTGTGTTTTTTTTTGTCCTCTTAATGCAGGTATATCGAATATAGAGAATTCTATATTGAATTTATGCTTACTTATAAAAATTTCTATATTTTCAGACATTTTTTGCTATTTAGGTATGTATATAATTGAGTTTCAAAAAAGAGGTTTGCCACGTGCACATATTCTACTTTGGCTTGATGGAAGAAATATATTACAGAATATTGAAATTGTTGATGAGTTGATTTGTGCGAAACTTCCTAATCCTATGAAGTTTCCATATTTGTATAGTGTGGTTAGTAAATACATGATTCATGGCCCTTGTGGTAGTGTAAGACCAACTTCTCCATGCATGAAAGATGGAAGATGCTCCAAGTTTTATCCGAAGTAGTTTGTTAATTATACGAGTTTTGATGAAGATGGTTATCCTATTTAAAAGTGTCGAGATATTAGTATTACAGTTAAAAGTCATGGTGTTGATCTTGATAATAGATTTGTTGTTCCATATAATCCATTATTGTTGATGAAGTAACAGGCTCATATCAATTTGGAATTTTGCAACAAGTCAAATGTTATAAAATATCTTTTCAAGTACATTAACAAGGGTCCAGATCGTGTAACTACAACCATTAGTCATTCAACTGAGACAACTCATTCTTTTGAAGTGGTTGATGAAATCAAACAGTATTATGATTGGTGGACAAAATTGTGATTCATATGTTATTGCATTTTGTAAAATTCATTGCTTTTTCTTTCCCTGGCAATGGCGCCAAAAACATGATGCCAATACCATGGTTTACAACTATGTGTGGTCACAACTCCGTTCAACTTAACCAGCAAGTGTACTGGGTCATCCAAGTAATACCTTACGTGAGTAAGGGTCGATCCCACAGAGATTGTTGGTATGAAGCAAGCTATAGTCACCTTGTAAATCTCAGTTAGGCAGATTAAATGGTTTATGATAAGTTCGAAAATAAATAATAAACAGAAAATAAAATAGTAAATAGTTACTCATATAATTCCATGGTGGGAATTTCAGATAGGCATATGGAGATGCTGTGCTCCTCTTGAATCTCTACTTTCTTATTACATTCATCCAATCCTTCTTACTCCTTTCCATGGCAAGCTGTATGTAGGGCATCACCGTTGTCAATGGCTACATCCCATCCTCTCAGTGAAAATGGTCCTATGCTCTGACACAGCACGGCTAATCATCTGTCGGTTCTCAATCAGGTTGGAATAGAATCCCTTGATTCTTTTGCGTTTGTCACTAACGCCCAGCCTTCAGGAGTTTGAAGCTCGTCACAGTCATTCAATACCGGAATCTTACTCGGAATACCACAGACAAGGTTAGACTTTCCAGATTCCCAGAATCCTACTCGGAATACCACAGACAAGGTTAGACTTTTCGGATTCCCATGAATGCCGCCATCTATCTAGCTTATACCATGAAGATTCTGTTGGGGAATCTAAGAGATATGCGCCCGGCCTAAGGTAGAACGGAAGTGGTTGTCAGTCACGCGCGTTCATAGGTCAGAATGATGATGAGTGTCATGGATCATCACATTCATCAAGTTGTTGGGAAACGTATATCTTGGAATAAGAATAAAAGAGAATTGAATGGAAAATAATAGTAATTGTATTGAAACTTGAGGTACAGTAGAGCTCCACACCCTTAATCTATGGTGTGTAGAAACTCCACCGTTGAAAATACATAAGTGAAAGGTTCAGGCATGGCCAAGAGGCCAGCCCCCATGATCTGAGAACTAATCGTCCCAAGATGATCCTAAGATCTAAAGTGATCAAAAGATGTCCAATACAATAGTAAATTATCCTATTTATACTAGACTAGCTACTAGGGTTTACATGAGTAAGTAATTGATGCATAAATCAATTTCCGGCGCCCACTTGGCGTGTGTTTGGGCTGAGCTTGATCTATCCATGAGCTGAGGCTTCTCTTGGAGTTGAACGCCAAGTTGTAACATGTTTTGGGCGTTCAACTCCGGGTCGTGACGTGTTTCTGGCGTTTGACTCCAGACAGCAGCATGTACTTGGCGTTGAGCGCCACTTTACGTCGTCAATTCCCGAATAAAGTATAGACTATTAACTATTTCTGGAAAGCTCTGGATGTCTACTTTCCAACGCCATTGAGAGCGCACCATTTGGAGTTCTGTAGCTCCAGAAAATCCATTTTGACTGCAGGGAAGTCAGATTCCAATAGCATCAGCAGTCCTTTTGTCAGCCTTTTTCAGAGTTTTGCTCAAGTAGCTGTACACCCTTAATCTATGGTGTGTAGAAACTCCACCGTTGAAAATACATAAGTGAAAGGTTCAGGCATGGCCAAGAGGCCAGCCCCCATGATCTGAGAACTAATCGTCCCAAGATGATCCTAAGATCTAAAGTGATCAAAAGATGTCCAATACAATAGTAAATTATCCTATTTATACTAGACTAGCTACTAGGGTTTACATGAGTAAGTAATTGATGCATAAATCAACTTCCGGCGCCCACTTGGTGTGTGTTTGGGCTGAGCTTGATCTATCCATGAGCTGAGGCTTCTCTTGGAGTTGAACGCCAAGTTGTAACATGTTTTGGGCGTTCAACTCCGGGTCGTGACGTGTTTCTGGCGTTTGACTCCAGACAGCAGCATGTACTTGGCGTTGAGCGCCACTTTACGTCGTCAATTCCCGAATAAAGTATAAACTATTATCTATTGCTGGAAAGCTCTGGATGTCTACTTTCCAACGCCGTTGAGAGCGCGCCATTTGGAGTTCTGTAGCTCCAGAAAATCCATTTTGACTGCAGGGAAGTCAGATTCCAATAGCATCAGCAGTCCTTTTGTCAGGCTTTTTCAGAGTTTTGCTCAAGTCCCTCAATTTCAGCCAGAAATTACCTGAAATTACAGAAAAACACACAAACTCATAGTAAAGTCCAGAAATGTGAAATTAACATAAAAACTAATGAAAACATCCCTAAAAGTAGCTTGAACTTACTAAAAACTACCTAAAAATAATGCCAAAAAGCGTATAAATTATCCGCTCATCACAACACCAAACTTAAATTGTTGCTTGTCCCCAAGCAACTGAAAATCAAATAGGATAAAAATAAGAGAATATACTATAAATTCCAAAATATCAATGAATATTAGTTCTAATTAGATGAGCGGGACTTGTAGCTTTTTGCTTCTGAACAGTTTTGGCATCTCACTTTTTCCTTTGAAGTTAGAATGATTGGCATCTATAGGAACTTAGAATTTCAGATAGTGTTATTGATTCTCCTAGTTAAGTATGTTGATTCTTGAACACAGCTACTTTTATGAGTCTTGGCCGTGGCCCTAAGCACTTGTTTTCCAGTATTACCACCGGATACATAAATGCCACAGACACATGACTGGGTGAACCTTTTCAGATTGTGACCCAACTTTGCTAGAGTCCCTAGTTAGAGGTGTCCAGAGCTCTTAAGCACACTCTTTTTGTTTTGGATCACGACTTTAACCACTCAGTCTCAAGATTTTCACTTGGACCTGCATGACACAAGCACATGGTTAGGGACAACTTGATTTAGCCGCTTAGGCCTGGATTTTATTTCCTTGGGCCCTCCTATCCATTGATGCTCAAAGCCTTGGATCCTTTTTACCCTTGCCTTTTGGTTTTAAGGGCTATTGGCTTTTTCTGCTTGCTTTTTCTTTTTCTTTCTATTTTTTTCGCCATTTTTTTCGCAAGCTTTTTACTTTTCACTGCTTTTTCTTGCTTCAAGAATCAATTTTCATGATTTTTCAGATTGTCAATAACATTTCTCTTTGTTCATCATTCTTTCAAGAGCCAACAGTTTTAACATTCATAAACAACAAGATCAAAAATATGCACTGTTCAAGCATTCATTCAGAAAACAAAAAGTATTGTCACCACATCAATATAATTGAACTAAATTCAAGGATAAATTCGAAATTCATGTACTTCTTATTCTTTTGATTAAAAACATTTTTCATTTAAGAGAGGTGAAGGATTAATGGAATTATTCATAACTTTAAGACATAGTTACTAAACACTAATGATCATGAAGTAAAGACACAAAACATAAATGAACACAACATAAAAACCGAAAAGCAGAAAGAAATAAGAAGAAGGAATGAATCCACCTTAGTGGCATCTTCTTCTTGAAGGACCAACAATGTCCTTAAGCTCTTCTATGTCCCTTCCTTGCCTTTGTTGCTCCTCCCTCATTGCTCTTTGATCTTCTCTTATTTCATGGAGAATGATGGAGTGCTCATGATGTTCCACCCTTAATTGTTCCACATTGTAGCTCAAATCTTCTAAGGAAGTGTTAAGTTGTTCCCAATAGTTGTTGGGAGGAAAGTGCATCCCTTGAGGCATCTCAGGGATTTCTTGATGATGAGCTTCCTCATGCATCTCTTGAGATCCGTGGAGGGTCTCTCTTGCTTGCTCCATCCTCTTCTTGGTGATGGGCTTATCCTCCTCAATGGAGATGTCTCCTTCTATGATAACTCCAGCTGAGTAACATAGATGGCAAATAAGGTAAGGAAAAGCTAGCCTTGCCATGGTGGAGAGCTTTTCGGCTATTTTGTAGATTTCATTGGAGATGATTTCATGAACTTCTACTTCCTCTCCAATCATGATGCTATGAATCATGATGGCCCGATCCACAGTAACTTTAGATCGGTTGCTAGTGGGAATGATGGAGCATTGAATGAACTCCAACCATCCTCTAGCCACAGGCTTCTTAGTTGAACTGGCTTGCCTTTGGAGTCTCTTTTCCATTGAGCTCCTTCCATACATATGTCCATTAGGACTTGGTCCAACCTTTGATTAAAGTTGACTCTTCTAGTGTAGGGGCGTACATCTCCTTGCATCATGGGCAAGTGGAACGCCAACCTCACATTCTCCGGACTAAAATCTAAGTATTTCCCCCGAACCATTGTGAGATAATTCTTTTGACTCGGGTTCATACTTTGATCATGGTTCCTAGTGATCCATGCATTGGCATAGAACTCTTGAACCATTAAGATTCCGACTTATTGCATGGGGTTGGATAGGACTTCCCAACCTCTACTTCGGATCTCATGTCGGATCTCCGTATACTCTTTTTCTTGAGCTTGAAAGGGACCTCAGGGATCACCTTCTTCTTTGCCACAACATCATAGAAGTGGTCTTGATGGCTTTTGGAGATGAATCTTTCCATCTCCTATGACTCGGAGGTGGAAGCTTTTGTCTTCCCTTTTTCCTTTTCTAGAGGATTCTCCGGCCTTAGGTGCCATTGATGGTAATGGAAAAACAAAAAAGGTTATGCTTTTACCACACCAAACTTAAAATATTGCTCACCCTCGAGCAAGAGAAGAAAGAAGAGAAGAAGAAGAAGAAGAAGAAAATATAGATGAGAGTGAGGGATGGTGTTTCGGCCAAGGTGTAGAAGAGGGAGTTTGTGTTGTGTGAAAATGAAGTAGAATGGAAGGGTATATATAGGGAAAAGGGAGAGGGTAGGTTCGGCCATGTAGGGTGGGTTTGGGTGGGAAAGTGTTTTTGAATTTCGAAGGTAGGTGTGGTTTATGGGGAAGAGTGGATGGATGTGAGTGGTGAAGGGGGTAATTGGGAAGAGAGATTGAAGTTGTTGGGAAGTTTGACATGGGGAAGAGTGTTATAGGATTAGGAGGTAAGGTGGGAATATGTTAGGTGGGGATCCTGTGGGGTCCACAGATCCTGAGATGATCCTGTGGGGTCCACAGATCCTGAGGTGATCCTGTGGGGTCCACAGATCCTGAGGTGTCAAGGAATTACATCCCTACACCAAATAGGTATGCAAAATGCCTTTGCATACCATTCTGGCGTTTAAACGCCGAGGTGATGCACGTTCTGGGCATTCAACGCCCATGTGTAGCATGTTTCTGGCGTTGAACGCTAGTTCCATGCTTGTTATTGGCGTTCAGTGCCAGCTTTTCTCAAGGCATATTCCTGGCGTTCAAACGCCAGAATATTGCTTGTTTCTGGCGTTCAGCGCCAGATTCATGCTCTGTTCTGGCGTTGAATGCCAGTCTGTCCTCCCTCCAAGGTGTGATTTTTCTTCTGCTATTTTTGATTCTGTTTTTAATTTTTATATTTTTTTCGTGACTCCACATGATCATGTACCTAATAAAACACAAAATAACAATAAAATAAAATAAAAATTAGATAAATAAAAATTGGGTTGCCTCCCAACAAGCACTTCTTTAATGTCAATAGCTTGACAGTGGGCTCCCATGGAGCCTCACAGGTGATCAGGTCAATGTTGTATAGTCCCAACACCAAACTTAGAGTTTGGATATGGGGTCTTAACACCAAACTTTGTGTTTGGTTGTGGCCTCCTAACACCAAACTTAGAGTTTGATTGTGGGGGCTCTTCTTGACTCTGAACTGAGAGAAGCTCTTTGTGCTCACTCTCTTTGGTCACAGAGGGATGGCCATGTGCCTTAAACACCAGGTAGTCCCCATTCAATTGAAGGACTAATTCACCTCTGTTGACATCTATCACAGCTCCTGCTGTAGCTAGGAAAGGTCTTCCAAGGATGATGCATTCATCCTCTTCCTTCCCAGTGTCTAATATTATGAAATCAGCAGGGATGTAAAGGCCTTCAACCTTTACTAACACGTCCTCTACTACTCCATAAGCTTGTCTTCATGACTTGTCTGCCAATTGTAATGAGAACAAGGCAGGTTGTACCTCAATGATCCCCAGCTTCTCCATTACAGAGAGTGGCATAAGATTTATCCCTAACCCCAGATCACATAGAGCTTTTTCAAAGGTCATGGTGCCTATGGTATAAGGTATTAAGAACTTGCCAGGATCTTGTCTCTTTTGAGGTAAAATTTTCTAAATCCAGGTGTCTAGTTCACCAATGAGCAAGGGAGGTTCACTTTCCCAAGTCTCATTACCAAACAACTTGGCATTCAGCTTCATGATAGCTCCTAAATATTGAGCAACTTGCTCTCCAGTCACATCTTCATCCTCTTTAGAGGAAGAATAGTCTTCAGAGCTCATGAATGGCAGAAGGAGATTTAATGGAATCTCTATGGTCTCTATATGAGCCTCAGATTCCTTTGGATCCTTAATAGGAAACTCCTTCTTGCTTGAGAGACATCCCAGGAGGTCTTCCTCACTAGGATTTTCGTCCTTCTCCTCCCTTGTGCATTCGGCCATATTGATCACATCAATGGCCTTGCACTCTCCTTTTGGATTCTCTTTTGTATTTCTTGGGAGAATACTGAGAGGAGTTTCAATGACTTTCTTACTCAGCTGGCCCACTTGTGCCTCCAGATTTCTGATGGAGGATCTTGTTTCACTCATGAAATTGAAAGTGGCTTTTGACAGATCAGAAACTAGATTGGCTAAATTAGAAGTGCTTTGTTTAGAATTCTCTGTCTATTGCTGAGAAGATGATGGAAAAGGCTTGCTATTGCTCAGCCTATTGTGTCCACCATTGTTAAAGCCTTGTTGAGGCTTTTGTTGATCCTTCCATGAGAAATTTGGATGATTTCTCCATGATGAATTATAGGTGTTTCCATAAGGTTCACCCATGTAATTAACCTCTGCCATTGCAGGGTTCTCAGGATCATAAGCTTCTTCAAAAGCTGCCTCTTTAGTACTGTTGGATGCATTTTGCCATCCATTCAGACTTTGAGAAATCATGTTAACTTGCTGAGTCAACACTTTGTTCTGAGCCAATATGGCATTCAGAGCATCAATTTCAAGAACTCCCTTCCTCTGAGGCGTCCCATTACTCACAGAATTCCTCTCAGAAGTGTACATGAACTAGTAATTTGTAACCATGTCAATAAGTTCTTGAGCTTCTGTAGGTGTTTTCTTTAGGTGAATGGATCCACCTGTAGAATGGTCCAATGACATTTTCGAAAACTCAGATAGACCATAATAGAATATATCTAATATGGTATATTCTGAAAATATGTCAGATGGACACCTTTTGGTCAACTGCTTGTATCTTTCCCAAGCTTCATAGAGGGATTCACCATCTTTTTGCTTGAAGGTTTGAACATCCACTCTAAGCTTGCTCAGCTTTTGAGGAGGAAAGAATTTATCCAAGAAAGCCGTGACCAGCTTATCCCAAGAGTCCAGGCTATCCTTAGGTTGTGAATCCAACCATATTCTAGCTCTGTCTCTTACAGCAAAAGGGAAAAGCATGAGCCTGTAGACTTCAGAATCAACTCCATTCGTCTTAACAATCTCACAAATCTGCAA
Source organism: Arachis hypogaea (assembly GCF_003086295.3). Taxonomy (NCBI): domain Eukaryota; kingdom Viridiplantae; phylum Streptophyta; class Magnoliopsida; order Fabales; family Fabaceae; genus Arachis; species Arachis hypogaea. The sequence goes on along the minus strand of NW_027255475.1, from coordinate 66,427 downwards.
GAACTCAGTTAAAAACTGGTAAGGATCTTCAAATGGAAGTCCATAAAACTTGCAGTTCTGTTGTATTAAAGCAACTAGTTGAGGCTTAAGCTCAAAATTATTGGCTCCAATGGTAGGAATGGAGATACTTCTTCCATCAAATTTGGACGTTGGCTTTGTGAAGTCACCAAGCATTCTCCTTGCATTATTGTTGTTGGGTTCGGCTGCCATCTCCTTCTCTTGTTTGAAAATTTCTAAAAGGTTGTTCCTGGATTGTTTAGCTTCTCTTAGTTTCCTTTTCAGAGTCCTTTCAGTTTCAGGATCAATTTCAACAAGAGTGCCTTTTTCCTTGTTCCTGCTCATATGAAAGAGAAGAAAACAAGAAAAGAAGAGGAATCTTCTATGTCACAGTATAGAGATTCCTTTATGTTAGTAGAAGAAGAAATGGGAGAAGAGTGAAGAAGAATATGTTCGGATTTTTAGATGAAGAGAGGTGAAGAGAAGTGTTAGTAAATAAATAATTAAATAGAATAAGAAAAGAAAGGGAGAATTTCGAAAATAATTTTAAAAAAGAGGTTAGTATTTTTGAAAATTAAAGATAAGATAAGATTAAAATTAAAATTTAAAACAAAAAGAGTTTTTTTTTGAAAAAGAGATGAGATATTTTCGAAAATTAGAGAGGAAAAAGTAGTTAGGTGGTTTTGAAAAAGATAAGAAACAAACACAAAGTCAAAGAGTTAGTTGAAAAAGATATTAAAATCAAATTTGAAAAGATAAGAAGATAAGAAGTTAGATAAGATATTTTGAAATTAAATTTTTGAAAAAGATAAAATTTTGAAAAATATATGATAAGATATGTTTGAAAAAGATTTAATTTTTAAATTTAAAATTACTTACTTCACTAACAAGAAACTACAAGATAAGATTCTAGAACTTAAAGATTGAACCTTTCTTAACAAGAAAGTAACAAACTTCAAATTTTTGAATCAATCACATTAATTGTTAGTGAGTTTTCGAAAATTTGATATAAAGATAAGAAAAAGATTTTGAAAAGATAAGATTTTTAAATTTTTGAAAATTTGACTTGACTTGTAAGAAACAACTAATTTTGAAAATTTTTGACTAAGTCAACTCAAATTTTCGAAAATTATGAGAAAAACAAGGAAAAGATATTTTTTATTTTTGAAATTTTAATTATGAGAGAGAAAAATAATTAAAATTAAAACGTCATAATTGTGTTTTTCTCTTTTCTTTTTGGATCAAAACAAGGAATGCATGCAAGAACACTATGAATGTCAAGATGAACACCAAGAACACTTTGAAGATCATGATGAACATTAAGAACATATTTTTGAAAAAATTTTTATGCAAAGAAGACATGCAAGACACCAAACTTAGAAATCTTTAATGCACGGACTCTAACAAACGAAAAATGCATATGAAAAACAACAAACAACACAAAACAAGAAAAAATCAAGATCAAACAAGAAGACTTGTCAAGAACAAACTTGAAGATCATGAAGAACACTATGAATGCATGGAATTTTCGAAAATAATGCATAAATTTTAAAAACATGCAATTGACACCAAACTTAAAAATTGACTCAAGACTCAAACAAGAAACACAAAATATTTTTGATTTTTATGATTTTATGATTTTTTTTGTATTTTTATTATATTTTTCGAAAATAAAGTTTGGAAAAACGAAAAAGAAAAGAAAAATTTTGAAAAAGATTTTTGAAAAATTTTTGAAAAGAAAATTACCTAATCTGAACAACAAGATGAACCGTCAGTTGTCCATACTCGAACAATCCCCGGCAACGGCGCCAAAAACTTGGTGGACGAAATTGTGATTCATATGTTATTGCACTTTGTAAAATTCATTGCTTTTTCTTTCCCTGGCAATGGCGCCAAAAACATGATGCCAATACCATGGTTTACAACTATGTGTGGTCACAACTCCGTTCAACTTAACCAGCAAGTGTACTGGGTCATCCAAGTAATACCTTACGTGAGTAAGGGTCGATCCCACAGAGATTGTTGGTATGAAGCAAGCTATAGTCACCTTGTAAATCTCAGTTAGGCAGATTAAATGGTTTATGATAAGTTCGAAAATAAATAATAAACAGAAAATAAAATAGTAAATAGTTACTCATATAATCCCATGGTGGGAATTTCAGATAGGCATATGGAGATGCTGTGCTCCTCTTGAATCTCTACTTTCTTATTACATTCATCCAATCCTTCTTACTCCTTTCCATGGCAAGCTGTATGTAGGGCATCACCGTTGTCAATGGCTACATCCTATCCTCTAAGTGAAAATGGTCCTATGCTCTGTCACAGCACGGCTAATCATCTGTCGGTTCTCAATTAGGTTGGAATAGAATCCCTTGATTCTTTTGCGTCTGTCACTAACGCCCAGCCTTCAGGAGTTTGAAGCTCGTCACAATCATTCAATACCGGAATCTTACTCGAAATACCACAGACAAGGTTAGACTTTCCAGATTCCCGGAGTCCTACTCGGAATACCACAGACAAGGTTAGACTTTCCGGATTCCCATGAATGCCGCCATCTATCTAGCTTATACCACGAAGATTCTGTTGCGGAATCTAAGAGATATGCACCCGGCCTAAGGTAGAACGGAAGTGGTTGTCAGTCACGCGCGTTCATAGGTGAGAATGATGATGAGTGTCACGGATCATCACATTCATCAAGTTGTTGTGCAACGTATATCTTGGAATAAGAATAAAAGAGAATTGAATAGAAAATAATAGTAATTGTATTGAAACTTGAGGTACAGCAGAGCTCCACACCCTTAATCTATAGTGTGTAGAAACTCCACCGTTGAAAATACATAAGTGAATGGTTCAGGCATGGCCGAGAGGCCAGCCCCCATGATCTGAGAACTAATCGTCCCAAGATGATCCTAAGATCTAAAGTGATCAAAAGATGTCCAATACAATAGTAAATTATCCTATTTATACTAGACTAGCTACTAGGGTTTACATGAGTAAGTAATTGATGCATAAATCCACTTCCGGGGCCCACTTGGCATGTGTTTGGGCTGAGATTGATCTATCCACGAGCTGAGGCTTCTCTTGGAGTTGAACGCCAAGTTGTAACATGTTTTGGGCGTTCAACTCCGGGTCGTGACGTGTTTCTGGCGTTTGACTCCAGACAGCAGCATGTACTTGGCGTTGAGCGCCACTTTACGTCGTCAATTCCCGAATAAGATATAAACTATTATATATTGCTGGAAAGCTCTGGATGTCTACTTTCCAACGCCGTTGAGAGCGCGCCATTTGGAGTTATGTAGCTCCAGAAAATCCATTTTGAGTGCAGGAAGGTCAGATTCCAACAGCATCAGCAGTCCTTTTGTCAGCCTTTTTCAGAGTTTTGCTCAAGTCCCTCAATTTCAACCAGAAATTACCTGAAATTATAGGAAAATACACAAACTCATAGTAAAGTCCAGAAATGTGAATTTAACATAAAAACTAATGAAAACATCCCTAAAAGTAGCTTGAACTTACTAAAAATTACCTAAAAACAATGCCAAAAAGCGTATAAATTATCCGCTCATCAATGATTGTCGATATCTTTCACCTTGTGAATCTACGTGGAGAATTTTTGCATATGAAATTCATCATAGATGGCTACCTGTGCAAAGACTCACATTTCATTTACCTAATCAGCAGCATGTTGTGTTCGATGATCATGATACTATTGGCTCTGTTTTAATAAGAAATAGAGATTTGATGACAATGTTTACTGCTTGGATGATGGCTAATCGAACATATATTGAAGGGAGAACACTAACATATGTTGAGTTCCCAAGTAAATTCGTTTATGATTTACAATCTCGATAGTGAAAACCAAGAAGAAGGGGATTTTCTATAGGAATATTGAGTTTTGTTCATCCTTCAACTGGTGAGCTGTTCTATATGTGTATACTTCTCGAGGATGCACCGATTTTCGAAGTATAAAGACTGTCAATTCTGTTTTAATTTATATGATACATTCCTAGAGGTATGTTCTGCCATGGATTTTTTAATAGATGATAATGAGTTTGTCTTGGCCATTAAAAAAGTGGCTGAGTTATCTTCTAGCGCCCAATTGAGAAAACTTTTTGTTTCATTGTTAATATCTGGTTCTGTCTCTAGGCTCATTTTAGTTTGGAATCAAACTTGGAAATATTTATCTAATGATATCATTTATTACAGGCGAAGTGAGCTTCATTTTCCAGGTATTTACTTAATCTTTAGTTTATCTTTTTTATGTATAGGATTAAGAAAAACTCTTAACAATAAATAAATAAAAAATGATATGCACAAAGTTTGGAATACATACATAGCATGATAGGGAAAATTTTCAAACAATACAAGTTTTTTATATCTTGATGAATTTACTAACTGAAAAAAATAATATATTGCAGAAATAACAATGACTGACGAAGAGTTACAAACATTTTGTCTAATAGAGATAGAGAAATTGCTACAGGCCAATGAAAAATCATTAAGAGATTTTACTGGTATGCCACTTCCTAATGTTAATTTGGTTTCACAATTTAGTAATTCTATGGTGTTGCGTGAATTAGAATATGACATTTATGTGATGCTTGAAGAACACGATTCAAATTTTCCAAAGCTGAATAAAGAACAGAAGTCAATCTATGATAGGATTATACATTGTGTTACTAACAAGGAACACAGGTTGTTTCTCATTTATGGGTTTGGTGGGACTGGAAAAACTTTTTTTGTATAGACTCTTATCTGCTAAATTGCGTTCTCAAAGAAGAATTGTTATTAATGTTGCTTCAAGTGAAATTGCTTCATTATTGTTACCTAGTGGTAAGACAGCTTATTCTATGTTTGGTATTCCAATTGAATTGAATGTAGATACTATTTGTAGAATTCCGAAAGATAATCCTAAGGCGAATTTAATTCGACTTGCTGAGCTGATTATTTGGAATGAAGCTCCAATGACTAACAAGTTGGCATTTGAAACTTTAGACAGAAGTTTTCGAGACATAATGACGTCGATTTCAGTGTCTTACAAAGATCTACCTTTTGGAGGAAAAATCATTGTTCTTGGAGGTGATTTTCGACAGGTTTTGCCTGTTATTCCTAAAGCTTCTCGGGCGGCATCAATCAATTCTTCAATTCTTTGGAAGCACTTTGAAGTGTTGACATTAACAAAAAATATGCGGTTAGAAAGTGTTACAAGTCAATCAAATCTGGAAAAATTGAAAAGGCTTTCTGATTGGATTCTTCAGATTGGAGAAGGGCATATTGGGACAATAATTAACGAAAAAGCTTTTAGTTCAAATTCCAAATAAGTTTCTGATTTTTTTCTTCTGATAATCCAATTGATGATATTATAAATGCAATTTATCTTGACATATTTAGAAACCTTGATGATACTGGTTTTTTTTTTTTTTGAAGACAGAGCCATATTAGCTCCAACAGTAGAGATTGTTGAAGAAATGAATGATCACATTGTTCAATTGCTACCTGGGACAGAAAAAGAGTATCTAAGTGCTGATTCTATATGTGATAGTGATGCTTATTGTAACGTTGATGTTGATTGGATAAATACTGAGTTTTTGAATCAAATAAAATGTTCAGGGTTACCGAAATCACTCATTGAAATTGAAAAAAAAGTGTGCCTATTATTTTGTTGAGAAATATTGATCCAGCTGGTGGCTTATACAATGGTACTCGCATGTTAGAGATCTAGGAACAAATATGATTGGAGTTGAGACTGTCTCAGGGAGTCACATTGGAGATAAAGTTTTCATTACTCGGATGAATTTAATTTCGAGTGACGCTGGGATACCTTTCAAATTTTAATGGAGACAATTTCCTATAAACTTGTATTTTACAATGACTATCAAGAAGAGCCAAAGTCAAACTCTATCCAGTGTTGCACTGTTCTTGCGTCGACCAGTATTTTCTCATGGTTAACTCTATGTCGCTATTTCTCGAGTGAAGAATAAAGATAGTTTAAGAATTTTAGTATCTGGTGAGGAAAATAATTATTCTACTTTAACTCAGAATGTCGTATTTAAAGAAATATTTAATAAGATTTAATAATTTATTTTGTTTTGTTTTTATATTAATGTTATTTTATGTGGTAGTTATTTTTTATAATGATACTGCTTTATTGTATTAAATATAAAAATAAATTAGAATGTTAACCTATTTTATATGATTCAGTTTATTCAAATATGTTTTAACAAATTATTTTTCTATTAACTAAATTGTATTTTTATGAAAATATCTTTAAAAAGTTTTTTAATTGGTAAAATTTTTTTTTAATATACTCTTCAATAATTTTTATTTATTAAATTTTCATTTTACCAAAATTTCTTTAATAAAAATTATATTTTATTATTAATTTCCTAATATCAATGCACATTTTTTTAACATTAAATAAATTTTTTTATCAATATTATATGTATAACAATTAATACTAATAATTAATAAATTAATAAATAATTAACAAAACAAATCCCTTCAAATCAATAACCCACTAATCTTGAAATCCTAAACCCACTCTCACTTCCACATTAGAGAAAATAGAGCAGCCATTCTCCACCAATTGTTATTACCGTTTTAATTTTGATTCTCTATTCGTTTTATTTTTTATTTATATTTTTGTGGTAAATTGCTAAAAAAAATTGAAAAATATTTTAGAATGTTATAGTATAATTTATTTACAATAAAAAAGATAATTATAAAAAAATAGCAAATTAATAAATTACATGCTCACATATAATCTTTTCACACTTTTTAAATTTGACCAAATTAAAAAAGTTAAATGATTTTTGAATTTATAAAAAAAATTCATGGAATGTATATTACTAAATTTACACTTTACTGTTCTTATTTTTTTTTTTAATTTTTTTATCTTTTTTTTCTTTTTCTTCTTTTATATTTTAATTTTTTATTTTGTCTCTATTTTATTTAACATATCTTTCAATCGTTATTTTTTTAATATGTATGCATTTGGTTATATATATATATATATATATATATATATATATATATTTGGTTATTTATAAATGCATAAAGTAACATGCGCATTCTATTTTAACTAATTGTATTTACTCATTTTAATTGAAATATCAAATTATTTATTTTTATATCATGTATAAGACCGTGCAATTGCACGGATCTTTACACTAGTTTATAAAACAAATGATGAGAGATTATATTTTATCTTCTAAAATAAAATTCAAAATTTTTAAAATTCAAATTTTAGTAAATAAATAAAAGGAGATGGAGTTGAAAAGATGTAGAGAAGAATGTGTACGGATTCTACTAAGGCTTAGTTTGATAAAACTTTTACTTTTCAAAAGTAGCTTATAAAAGTTAATTTTTAAAAGATAGTTTTTTAAAAGTTGTAGTATTTATGTTTAATAAATCAAATAAAAAATAGCTTTTAATAAACATAAACAATATCAATTGTGTTTGGTAAAATAATAGTTTTTAAAATTTAAAAATATTATAATAAACATAAATGCAAGCGTTAAATTTGAAAATTAGTTAACATATGAGGTTATATTAGACTTTTAAATTTTGAAAAGTATAAGCTAACTTTGAAAAGCTCTATTCTAGGTGCTTTCAAAAGTACTCCGATCTTTTAAAAACTGCAAGCACAAGTACATGATCTTTTTTATTTACCAAACACAAAATGAGGGACTTAAGCTTTTAAAAAGTACAAACATCTCTTCAAAAAACTTTACCAAACCAAACCTAAAAATGACTATATATTTAGTCATCAATTAAGGTCAGAGTTTTATTATTTAAATAAGTGTTTATAATAAAGTCAAATTTCTTACGATTTTAAAATTATTTGACTAAATTTTAAAAAAATAAGATATAAATCTGTAAATAAACTCAATTTAAATTTGGCATAATTATATCACCACACAAGTTCTATTCAAATTTTAACAAATTAAAAATATTCAAATTTATCAACACAATGAGCATAAGCTTACAACTTTTGTTATTTAAATTTTAAAGAAATCCGCAAACAATATTATTTGACAAATAAGATATTATTATGAAGAATAGTAACTTTTTTTTTGGTAAGAATAAATTGACTAATTAATAAGCCTAACAATCTCTAACCAATTCAAGCGACAAAATATTTTAAATTTCAACTTTTACCATTTGAGTAATGTGAGGATGAATTAATCCTTAACTTGATCCAATCAAAATTTATGTACCTAAAAAACTTTTTAATTTGATCCAATCAAAACTTATATACCTCAGAATAAATTAACAGATTAATTATTTGTTGATGCACGAACCTTTAATTAAATCCGATACAAAATATATATTTTTTAATTTTATCTTTTTTCATATCAATTGATGAGTTAAATCACGGCAATTTTTATCAATTAATCTAAACATGATTCATGTCACGTTAAAATTAAAAACTAGAAAGATATTTAAGAAGGGACTCAAGAAGGAAAAGTAGTGGTGTTGCCTCTTCCAAAAATTTTAAATTCATATATAATTATAATAGATGCATCATATAAAGTAAAATTTAATAGTAGAGTGATAATAAAAAAAATTGGTATTTTTTATGTATTAAAATTTAAATTTTTTTACATATATTTATATTATTTATATTTTTTATTTGATTTAAATTTTTTTTACATTTTTTTAAAAATTAATTTTAACATCTATAATTGTATAAAAAACTTTAATATTATTTTTTAATTTTTTTCTAATTTTATTTAATTGTTTTTTTATTATTTTCTATTAATTTTTATCCTTATTATTATACAAAAATACTTTAATATATTTTAATGTCACATAACAAAATTGTTATTAGTGCAATTAACTTATATTATTTTATGTCATATTTTTAATAATATAAAACATAAAAATATAACTCACTGTTACATAAATATTTAATAAAATAAATTAATTAAAAAGTTATTTAAAAATAGATAATTTTATATTTTATTAGATGTAAAACCATAAAAAAATTATAAAGACTGAGATAATTTTTTTATTTGATAAGTATTTATTAATTAAAAAATTAATTATAATTATATTTATTATAAAATATATGATATTATATTTGATTATATATAATTTTAATTTTTGACCCTTTACTCTTAGATTCTTAAATTTGTCCATGCTCAAAAATACTCAAATTTAATTCAACTCCAACATACATTCATATATAGCTTTACCGTTAAAATTTTATTTTATATTATTAATTATTATTAGAAACAGACTACAGAATAAAAACATAAAACATGAAGCACACTAGTCATTTGCAATAGGTTCCTTAAGATTTTCCTATTTAAGCATTCAGATTATAATAAAAAAAATTTTGAAGCAGGGATCACTTGTTAAACAATAATCAAAATTCTTTGATTATTCAATGAGTATAAACAGGTAGAAAAGAGAAAAATTATTGATATTGTTGTCATAAACATAATGTTGTGATATTCAATCATTATATGGGCAGCTGATTTTTTCTATAAAAAAATAGAACTTTTAACTCAAATTGAACTTAAATAGAATTTAAAAAAATCAATATTTTCTTTCTATAAATAGCAAGGTTTCAGAGAATTGATGTACAATAACAATCAATAAAATTCTCTTTCTCTCTCTTATATATGATACTACTTATTTATATATATATATATATATATATATAAATCACTTTTATTATATTAAGATAATTATATTAGTGAACATTAATACTAGAGTTTTATATTTATATTTCTCTATTTGATATTTATTATATCTTATTTATTTATTTATTTTATAACACGTTATCAGCACGAGACTCTGATCAAATTTTAGGAAGATTTAGGTAACAAATTTCTATTTTGTCGAAACTCTCTCATCTTGAATTTAATGATCTTGATATATCTGGAAACAACTATTTATCATAGATACTAGATGCTGAAATCTATCTTGATTTAATGGATCTTGAAGATACCATTAAGGCTGAAAATAATCCATCTCAGAAGGATAAAGGCAAAGCCATGATTTTTCTTCGTCGTCATCTTGACAAAGGATTGAAAAATGAATATCTCACATTAAAAGATCTTGCAGATTTGTGAAAAGACCTTGAAGAAAGGTATAATCATCAAAAGACGGTGATACTTCTTCAAACCTGATATGAATGGACGCACTTGTGTCCACAGGATTTTAAATCCATAAAGGAATATAATTCAGCAATGTTTCGAATCACCTCACGAATGAAATTATGTGGGAAAAAGATAACTGATAATAATATGTTAGAGAAAACTTTCTCAACCTTCCATGCCTCGAACGTGCTCCTGCAACAGCAGTATCGAGAAAAAGATTTAAAAAATATTCTGAATTAATTTCTTACCTTCTTGTTGCTGAACGCAACAATGAGTTGCTTTTAAAAAATCATAAAGCGCGCCCAGCTGGCGCCGCCCCATTTCCTGAAGCAAATGGGACAAATCATAACCCCATAAGAGGTAAATGGCAAGGTTTTGGCAACAAGAAAAATTATGGAAGGAAGAAAAATTATATTCACAAGAAAGGATCTCACCAGAAGTGGGATAAAGAAAGAAACAATGGGAAAAATGAATCAACAGAGGATAAATATTTCCGTTGTGGTGGAAAGGACCATTGGTCGCATACCTATCATACCCCAAGGCACCTAGTCGATCTTTATCAAGTATCTTTGAAAAAGGATAACAAAGGAAAGGAAACAAATTTTGTTTCAAATGATGCTGAAAGTTACACCACTCATTATGATGTATCTGATTTCTTTGAGGATCCTGAAGGAAATATTGGTTATTTGATCAATGATGAAATAGTTTAATATGTGGGATTGTTAAGTATTCATGTAAATAAATAATATGAGAAACTTATTGTTAAGTTTTATTTGTATGCATCTGAATTTCAATTATGATGTAAATAAATAATAAAATATCAATGTTTATGTTTAAGAATTTTGAAATAATTAAATATGTCATGTTTTAATAATAATAATAATAATAATAATAATAATAATAATAATAATAATAATAATAATAAAATTTTAGTATATGACATTATTTTTATGTACAGTATTTTTTAGAAAAATAATTTCAATCAAGAATTTAATATGACTGTGCATGTACTACTACTCATTTTATTATTATTATTTGTCTTTGAAGAAAATATCAAGGATATATAACGAAGATGTATGCCTTGCAGATAGTGCAAGTTCGCACACCATTCTCAAAAGTAATATATACTTTACTCATCTTGTGCCAAAAGAAGAATATGTTAATACTATTATTGGCTCAGACAATGTGATAGAAGGCTCCAGAAGAGCTATAATTTTATTTCCTAGAGGAATAAAATTCATAATAAATAATGGACTATTTTCTACTAAGTCTTTAATGAACTTATTGAGTTTCAAAGATATTCGCCAAAATGGATATCATATTGAAACCATGAATGAGGAAAATCATGAGAACTTATGTATCACAACTCATGATTTAAATAAAAAAGTTATGTTAGAAAAGTTACCCTCACTCTCATTTGGGTTATATTATACCAAGATTAGTGCAATTGAATCACATGCCATTGTAAACCAGAAGTTTACTAGCCCAAATGAATTCATAACTTAGCACGACTGATTGGGTCATCCGGGAACAACCATGATGTAGAAAATTATTGAAAACTCCCATGGACATTCACTAAAGAACCAGAAGATTCTGAAATCTAGTGAATTTTGTTGTGCTGCATGTTCTCAGAAAAAATTAATTTTAAGGCCATCACCAGTAAAGATTGGATTTGAGTCCCCTGAATTCCTAGAAAGGATTCAAGGCAATATATGTGGACCTATTCATCCACCATGTGGATCTTTTAGATATTTATGGTCCTAATAGATGCATCTTCAAGATAGTCACATGTGTGCTTATTGTCTTCTCGCAATCTGGCGTTTGCGAGATTACTTGCTCAAATTATTCGATTAAAAGCACAGTTTCTAGAAAATCCAATCAAAGCAATTCGTCTTGATAATGCTGGTGAATTTACTTCCCAAGCTTTTGATGCTTATTGTATGGCTAACGAAATAAGTGTTGAACATCCAGTAGCTTATGTTCACACACAAATGGGTTAGCAGAATTACTTATTAAACGCCTCCAATTAATTATTAGACCCTTACTTATGAGAACAAATCTCTCAACCTCGGCTTAGGGGCATGCTATTTTACATGACGCGACACTTATTCGTTTGAGGCCAACAAGTTATTATTAGTTCTCTCCTATGCAATTAGCTTTTGGTCAGCAGTAAAATGTTTTCCATTTAAGAATATTCGAGTGTACGATATATGTTCCCATTGCACCATCTTCTCGCACCAAAATGGGACCCCAAAGAAAATTGAGGATATATGTTAGATGTAATTCTCCCTCTATAGTGAAGTATCTTGAAATACAAACTGGGGATGTATTTAAAGCCAGATTTGTAGATTGTCATTTTGATGAATCAAAATTTCCAATATTAGGGAGAGAGAATAAGCTTCCTGAAAAGGAACTTAATTGGAATGCATCATCATTGATGCTTCTAGATCCTTGACCAGGTCAATGTGAACTTGAAGTTCAAAATATTATACATTTGCAAAGAATAGTAAATGAATTGGTTGATGCATTTTCTGATACAAAAAGGATAACTAAATCCTATATAACAACTAAAAATCTCCAATTTGAATTGATGTCCAAGTCGGACAAATAGCCATTGAAATAAATTCACGCCAGAAGCGTGGCAGGCCTGTCGGTTCTAAAGACAAAAATCCTCAAAAAATAAAAGAGGTAAATATTATTCCTGATGAAAAAGACACAGTAAAGACACCTGCAGTTGTCCAAAATTCTGATATAGTTTAAATTCCATAAGACGTTCAGGTACCTGAAAATTGTGAAAATGACGAGATCTCGATAAATTATGTCTTTACAGGAGAAAAATGGGATCGAAATAAGATAATTGTCAATGAAATATTTGCATATAATGTGGCATTAAATATCATGCATGAAAGTAAGGATCTTGAGCCAAGAATAGTTGAGGAATGTCGACAAAGGAATGATTGGCCAAAATGGAAAGAAGCCATGAAGGCTGAGTTAGACTTACTTACAAAACGTGAAGTATTTGGACCTGTAGTCCGTACACCAGAAGATGTAAAACGTGTTGGATACCGATGGGTATTTGTGAGAAAACGAAATGAGAAAAATGAAGTTGTACAATACAAAGCTCGACTTGTGGCACAAGATTTTTCACAAAAGCCCGGTATAGATTATGAAGAAACATATTCCCCTGTAGTGGATGCAATAACAGTGCATTATTTAGTCAGTTTATCCGCATATCATAAATTACATATGCATTTAATGGATGTAGTAACAACCTACTTATACGGCTCATTAGATCGTAATATTTATATGAAAGTCCCTGAAGGACTAAAGATATCTAAACCATCTAATGAATATTTGCAAGGGTTATACTCAGTCAAATTGTAAAGATCTTTATATGGTCTAAAACAATCTGGACAAATGTGGTATAATCATCTTACTAGTATCTGGCCAAAAACGGATTTAAGAATGATGATATCTGCCCATGTATTTTCATAAATCTGCATCTGGATTCATTATAATTGTTGTGTATATTGATGATTTAAATATCGTTGAAACCCCTGAAGAGATCCTAACAACTATAAAAGCTCTAAAAGAAGAGTTTGAGATGAAAGATCTTGGAAAGACTAAATTTTGTCTTGGCCTGCAGATCGAGCATACAAAAATGGGATCTTTATTCATCAAACAACATATACAGAAAAGATCTTAAAGAGATTTTATATGGATAAGTCACATCCATTAAGTATCTCAATGATCGTAAGATCTTTGGATGTGGAAAAAGATCAATTCCGTCCTAAAGAAGAAAATAAAGATATCATTGGTCCTGAAATACCATATCTTAGTGCCATTGGAGCGCTAATGTATCTTGCTAATAATTCACAACCTAACATATTATTTTCGGTGAATTTACTAGCAAGGTATATATAGTTTCTCTCCAACTAGAAGACATTGGAATGGAATTAAACAAATTTTTTGATATCTTCATAGAACGGTTGATATGGGATTGTTTTATTCATATGGATCAAAGTCACAACTAGTTGGCTATGCAGATGCAGGATACTATTCTAATCCACATAAAGGAAGATCTCAAACAGGATACCTATTCACATATGGTGGTACAGCTATATCATGGAGGTCCATGAAACAGACGATAGCAGCAACCTCCTCTAATCATGCTGAAATACTAGCAATACATGAAGCAAGTCGTGAGTGTTTTTGGCTCAGGAGTTTGATCCAATATATTCTGTCATCATGTGGATTAATTGATCATAAGATAGCTCCAACTGTCCTATTTAAAGATAATACAGCATGCATTGCTCAACTTAAGGGTGGATACATCAAAGGTGATAGAACAAAGCATATTTCTCCCAAATTCTTCTGCACTCATGATCTTCAAAATCAAGGGACAATTGATGTCCAACAGATTCGCTCAAGCGATAATTTGGTAGATTTATTTATAAAGTCACTCCCAAAATCGATTTTTGAAAAAATGGTACATCAAATTGGGATGCGCCGATTTCGAGATGTTAAATGATGTCGACAAGAGGGATAGACTGTATTCTTTTTTCCTTGGTCAGATTTTTCTTTCATTGATTTTTTTCTTGACAAGGTTTTTAATGAGGCAGTCTCTATCACAAAGGATATTATACTCTTTTTCCTTTATTAAAGTTTTTTTCCATTGAATTTTTCTTTAGTAAGGTTTTAACGAGGCATAATCCTAAATGGTCATCGAAGGGGGAGTGGTGTGATAAACATGATGATGTAGATGCCCATTCATTATATAGGCGGTTGATTTTTCCTATGAAAGAATAGAGCTCCCAAGCCAAACTGAACTTAAATGAAGTTTGGAAAAGTCAATATTTTATCTCTATAAATAGCGAAGTCTTAGAGAATTGATGTACAACAACCATCAACAAAATTCTCTCTCTCTCTTTTGTACTCTTCTCTCTCTTTTACATACAATGCTACCTATATATATATATATATATATATATATATATATATATATATATATATATATATATATATATATATATATATATATATATATATATATATCACTTATATTATATCAAGATAATTATATTGGTGAATATTAATACTAGAGTATTGTGTTTATATTTCTCTATTTGTTATTTATTATATTTTCCTTATTTATTTATTTTATAACATATATCAATTTATTGGTAAAAATTAAATATAAAACCAGAGATTTAAAACACCAAAAGAAACAAAATAATATTAATTTAACTAATATTAGTCCTACTTTCAAACATTAATGATAAAGATATTGGTCCTCCTCTCATATCATCCTCATAAACAAATGCACTTAATTTAAGCACAAAACTTATGTTTACAAACATTCAAGAAAGTATTATTTTTGTTTGGAGAAGTAGGCCAAAAAATAATATTTATGTGATGGTTTAGTATTCGAGAACACACATCTTATCTAATTTCCTTAGAGATCGTATTCCGTGATGGAGCTTTGTTGAGGCAATGGAAGATCATAGCCCCTCCAAATCTTTTGTAAAAATATTAGTAGTTTTACTTTTAAAAAAATAAAGTTAGTTCATTTGGTTAAATTGATATACTTTTAATCTATGTAGTATATGAGTTCGATGCTAATCTTCGCAATTCTTTTAAATTTTTGTCCTATCCTATTTGACAATAACAAATGGCATAACTTTAAATCAACAAGTCATCTTTAAATCAACGTTACAAATTAAATATCATTATAGAATTAACACTAAATTATATTTGACTTCTCATATATTTTTATGTAATGTTTTATTTTTAGAATAATAAAAATTATAATATAACTAGTAGTAATATCAGTTATTAATAAAAAGTCATTATTTTATTTTTAAATTAACTTTACAAATTTAATGTCATTATAGTATCAACATTGTTTACATTAATAAATTTTGATATTTTTATTTTTTTAGAAATTTAAGATTTTGTTTTGTTGTATTATTATATTATTTGATTTGTAATAAAAATAATAACAAAAATAATTAATTTTGAGACTTTTGAGAGATAAATATTATCAAAGGTAAAATTAATCGTTTAAAATGTTAAAAATAATTTATAAGTTATAATTGATTTTATATAATTTAAATAAAAAATCAATTTTTTGAAAAGAAAAATTATTTTTAGATAAAAAATTGGTTTTCTAAATAAAAATAAGTTTTATGTGCAAAAACTATTTTTTTCATGTAAAAATTGATTTTTTTAAAATTTATTTTTTATTTAAAATTAAGTTGGCATTAACCTAAACGAAATTTTTTACTAATCAAAATCAAAATTATTTTTTTGTTAATCTTAACCATATGTAATCCTACATATTAATAACAAGTTTAAAAATAAAATAAGTATATTTTTAAATTTTATTTTAATATAAATACTATTATATAATTTTTTATTAAAATTTTTGGTCCCTCCAAAATTTTTTTTCAAACTCCGCCAATGGTCGTATGTGATGGATTCGTTAGCCATCAAGAAAATTGAACAGAAGTGTAGATCTTTCCTTTATAACATGCATATATAGTGATCAAGTCTTAACTATCAAAGACTTAGATCAAAAGGGGTTTTACATCATTTTTTTTAGTTTTCTATTTTTATTAATTATAGGCACAATATTAGAAATTCATTTGACATACCTAGCAATTCGAATGAATCCTACTTTTAATAAACGCTCGACCTCGTCTTTTAATTTTAACCATGATTTCAGGTGCAAATCATTTAGGAGCTTGCTTGATAGGTCGAGCATTAGGGATGATAGAGAGCTTGTGTTTGACCAAAGACCTGTCTAACCCAGACATTTCTTTATACTGCCAAGCACAAAAATCTTGATATTTCTTCAACACCTCTATTAATTTGTTGAAAAGAAGGTCTAGATACCTGTTTACATATGTAACTCAACCCTCTCCACTAATAATGACCGCTTCGAGTGTATCTTGTACCTCAACTTTTTTATTGTGCAAATCTTCTAAAAATAAATAAGATTTCTCAAACCCTAACGGGTCTAGATGATATATACAATCTAATGCACATTTTCCTGTGCACTCGTTCTTCTCAGCTATATAGGCTGAGAGTCGAGCCCAATGGCTCAATATATCTATTACATAGATTCTATGACCAAGTTTTCTTTGGCCTTAGGGACCAGCTTTATGTTAAGGGCCCCAACATAGCAACCTTTGATAAGAGTTGGGTCAAAGGTGCTCATATCGATATCTAGTTGTCAAACACTAACATGATATTCTTTGAAACTGACATTAATTTACTCAACATAGCAAGGGCTATCGTCTGCCTCAATTTGTTCTATTTTGCCATCCTCATCCTAAAGCACCAAATTTTGATGTAGGGTCGATGGGATTGTCCTTACTCTATGGATCCCATCTCTTCCTAATAGCACATTGAAAATGGTCTTAGTAGGCACCACTACAAATATTATTGATCATTTGACCCTTTCCACCTCAACCCTAAGTTGGATCATACCTAGGACTGTTGTCGACTTATTGTTGGATCCAATGATAGCCAAGTTTGTCTTGATCAAATCTTCTACTATTTTTTGGAACAAAGGTAGAATACTCTCAAGTAGCAAATTAATCGGTGATCCTTCATCCACTAGGATGCAATTGATCACCAGTTCTTCCACCTTTAATATGCAAAGGTCGAATGTGACCCTTATTTATTTCATCAGACCTTTCAAACAACCCCTTCTTAACCAAACCATTCTTTACAAATCTGCATTCATCACCAGGGATGACGTCAACACAATCACCTTCGAAGCAGTTCCAATGGTCTTTAGTAGGGTTACCTTGGAAGTTGAAGGGGAGCATCAATATTATGGCCACATAACCAAAGCCAGTTTCGCCAAACATGACATCCAGGTCATCTTCAAATCTGGAGTCGAAAGTTTCTGTACACGTGTCCTCCTCGTTTTTACCTTTGGATATTTGTTTGACCTTCGACGTTTCCTTTGACACGCCCTTTGGTTCTTGGCCCTTAATCGATGATGATTTGTCTTCCTTTTGTTCCTGCTTATCAGGTGACTTCCTCTCCTTATTTAACTCTGGCTAATGACCCTCTATGTCCACATAAGCTCCTTGCGCTTGGGCTACATCTCTTAGAATGAAGGGGGCTCTTTCCTGGAAGTTACGTCAAGACCTAGTTCGACTGCCACTCTTTTTGCTTGCCCCTTATCGAGAAGCAACTATTTTTTTGTTTTTAGCCCAATTTCCAAAACCTCCTCTAGGAAAATGAAGATATAATTTCTTGAGTAGTTTGGAGCATTATTCTGCACCTACTTATTATTAGATACATTAACAGAAGGAACTCTTGTTTGATTTGTCACCCAGCCCATTAGGGTTTTTGGACTGTAACTACTGTGCGCATTTGTTGTTTAACAAGGGCACCTACTGAATCTTGACTCTTACCATCCTTCTTCGTTCGAGCTTACCTTAGTTCTTCTTGATGAACATGCTTTAGTAGCTGAAGTGTCGAATAAAGAACTGCATCGAGGACATATATAAACGTCACATTTCCTTCTCTTTGCCTTAACAAAAATTCCAACATGTCTTCTCCTGTCTTTGGATAGATAGGCTTTTTTGCTTCGAACATATCTACTTCGAACTGTTCATCTTTTTTTATGGGCTCGATAGAAGCTTTATTGATCGAGAAAACCATCTCCTCCGTTTCAGCAAAATTTGAGGTGACCTGGAAAGGATCAGAATCTACTTTTATATCAAGTTTGTCTACAAACTTCAATCGACCATCTTCTGTATCAAATCCCTAAAACAAACACAATTATTAGTATAATGGCCAAAAGATTAATGAAACTTACAAAATTTCTTATTTCTAATTTTAGAAATAGATGGTATTTTATTCCCTTCGGGAAGTATGATTTGTTTATGTTATAGAAGCATGTCAAATATTTGTTCTACTTTTGTCAAGTAAAAAGAATAACTTCTTTCTCCTAACAAAGGAGTTTTATCTTTTGCTGGATTAAGAGATCGACACACAAAAGGATGTCCATCCTTTAATTTTGCATCAAAGGCAGACTCATTATTCGACTCTTCCTTACTCATACAATCAACATAATTTACTTTGTTATTAAAGAAATTTTTCTTTTTACTTGACTTATGTTCTTTCTTTTATTTAATTTTTTAATCTGTTGAATCTTGTCAACTAGTTGAGCCAAGTCTAAAAGTTGCTAGTTTACAATGTCTTACGAATATTGAAGTTGAGACCATTAATCGCCATCTTGACTACCTCAGGTTCATGAATAGGAGAGAAATATTTATTTCTCATATTCTTGAATCGTATTAAGTAGTTATCGATTGATTATGCTTATTTCCTTTTTACTGTAAATAAATTAGATAAATTTACTTTCATTTCACCTCTAAAAAATTAATCATAAAAACTTCTCTCTAACTAAACACAACTATGGATAGAGTTTGGTTGCAAATTTGAAAACTAGGTAAATACATTTTTTGTGAGAGAAGAGAAAAAATATCTCATTTTCAAATATTCAGTACCAGCTAGTTCACCAATTTCACCTGTATAGCGAACTACATGCTTGACAGTCAATTCTCCACTCTTACTTACAAATTTAGTGAGGGACTTTAGGTTGACTTCTCTGGGGAGTTCAGCTTACAAAACATAATCTAAAAAAGAAGAGATAAAATAGAGTTGATTAGTCACCTTTATGTTAAATCCTGCCCTATTTAAGATTTGTTCGACAGCTTGGGTTATATTTTGACCATAAACTTGGGCAGCATTGTTCGCTCTTACCTCATTTAAAATCCTACTTGGATCATCTCCCTATTCAAAATTAATGGGGGATTATTTGCATGCATTCCACCTATCTTGGTGCAAACTGTAAGAACCCAGTTTTTGATAAACCGACTTTTCTGCCTATTTTGTAAATTATTCTGCAAAACCTTGAATCACAACCTAATAACTCTTAGAGAAGAAGGCCCAATGGAAAAAAATGAAACAAATTAGAAAATAGTAATTAATAGGTCTAACTTGACATTACGAAGGTAATTAATTATTCTAAGTCAAATTTGACTAGTAAAAAGTAAACACTTGCTTGCCATTGGTTTATTTTTCACACTAGAGACCTTTGGAGCCGGGAATTCACTGTTAGTGACGGTTTTGCGTGCGTTGGAAAAAATTACAGGAAAAATGTTGAGTACCGTCGGATTTAGCATCTCGAGTTATCGTCAGTTTTACAGATGGATTTATGTAGGGTTTTGTTCTGAAATTTGTTACGTCAAATTGTTACCGGAAGATTCACTTATCCGATGGTAAATTCATGGGTAAAATTTGGAGGGAAAAGGTATGGAATAGGAGAGAAATTTTTTGTTAGACTTACCATCGAATTATTTCAATGGTAATGATAAACTGCCATTTTACGGTTCATTTTGTACTGAATTGAGTAGATTTTATCAATTATTCTCACACTTATTCATAGAATTCGCATGTTTTACATTTTCCTTCCTAATTTTGTTCTATGATTGAAAACTTGCTTCTTTTGCCTTAAATTTGCTAATTTTAATCCTCTCTTATTACCATTCGATGCCGTGATATGTTTGTTAAGTATTTTCAGGGTTTATATGGCATGAATGGCTAAGAGGATGGAAAGGAAACATGCAAAAGTGGAAGGAACACAAGAAATTGAAGGAATTGCTAAGCTGTCAATCCTGACCTCTTGAGCTACAGAGGTCCAAATGAGGCGGTTTCAGTGCGTTGGAAAGCTAACATCTGAGGCTTCAAAATGATATGCAATTTGCATAGTTGCCTTGCAGTTAGGTGACATGTACGCGTCGCAAGATCAGCGTCACGAGTGCAAGAGGCAAGCAACGCGTACGCATGACCAGGAATTTGTGCAGCGACGCGTATGGAAGGCCGACGCATACACGTGACAGAGCATCACGTGCTGCAATTTACAAAAAATGCTAGGGGCGATTTCTGGGCTGATTTGAACCCAGTTTCAAGCATGGAAACACAAATTAGAGGCTGTAGAGTGAAGCTAGGAGGGGGAATCCATCATTCATACTTTCATTCATAAAATAATTAGGTTTTAGATGTAGTTTTCTAGAGAGAGAGGCTCTCTCCTCTCTCTCTCTCTCCTCTCTCTAGGTTTAGGGTTTCTTCTTTCAATGTCTCCTTAGGTTCAGGTTCAATCTTTCTTTGATTTAGTTTTCTCTTACTTTTATTTGTTTAAGCACTTTAGTTCATCTTCTTCTCTTGTTAATTTCCTTTTTTCCCCATTTTTATGGTTATGAGATCTTGTTACATTTGATTTCTGTTAATGCAATTTATGTTTTCCATATTTATTGTTACTCTCTTTAATTGTTAGTCATTGATGCTTGCAATTGGTTGTTTAGATTTGATATTCCTTGTTAATTTTATCATGCTTTTATTTTGTGCCTACCAAGTATTTGATAAAATACTTGGTAGAATTTTAAATTAGGGTTTTATATTCTTAGCTTAGATTGAGTAATTTAAAGACTCTTGAATTGTCAAAGTCTCTTGTTAGTTAGTGATTGAGAATTGCTAGATGGCTTAGACTTCACTAAATCTAGTCTTTGATTAGGACTTGTGAACTTAAGTTGATTTTGCTCACTTGACTTTCCTTCATTGTTAAAGGTTAACTAAGTGAAAGCAAAAGGCAATTACCATCACAATTGATGATGATAATGAGGACAGAAATTGCAATTCTCAATCCTTGTTAGGACTTTTCTTAGTTGTTATTTTATTTCCTTGTTATTTACATTACTTGTTCCCTATTTCAAAACCCAAAAATATACTTTCCCATAACCAATAATAACTACAATTCCCTGCAATTCCTTGAGAGACGACTCGAGATTTAAATACTTCGGTTTATTTTTATTTTTTTTGTATTGTGACAAAAAAATTAAATGTTGATTGAGGTTTAATTGTTGGTTTAGGACTATACTTGCAACGTGATAATTTTTGTGAAAATCTTTACCGACATTTTTTCTTCATCAGGTAACACGTTTTAGTTAAACGTTGGGGGGTTTTGGTGACACGCAATGGGTTACCGCCATATTTATCTGGCAATAATCAGGTCTAAAATTGAGAGCGCAAACCCTCTCCCGCTTCATTTTAAAAACCATATCTCTCTCTCTCTCTCAAACCTTCCTCTCCCTCAAATCCTCTTCTCAGTTTCTATCTCTATCCAGCCGAGCCCCCTTTGCCGCCACTCCAGCACTGCTGCCGGTCCAGACACCGTTGCTGCTCTAGACCTGTCATTGCCGACCTTGCTCTCTTGCCACTTTTTCGTTTCTCTTTCTACCCAAACCCTTCGCCGCCGCTCCAGCACCACCGCCGCTCCAGATTCAGGTACTTCCTCACTTTCCATCTCCATGACATCTATTTCAAAATTAGAAATAGAATTTCTTTAATTGTTAGTGTGTTACATGTTTGTTTGTTATTTTATTAATGTTAGGAATTTGACTAGTTGGAGTGATATGCATTTTTTTAAGAATCAGGATGTCTGAAAATATTGATTTAGGAATCATGCTTGCTTTGTATGTTTGTGTGTGTTAATTGTTATATTAGAATATCAGAACATACAGTGCTTAATTGCAATTTAGGATTTAGGATTATGTTAATTTTTGGTCATATTAATTCAGGGTTAAGTTAATTTAGGATTTATGTCTTGGTTATGATATAATAATTTAGGATTTATTCTTGCTTGTTGATTATTATTTGTGTTTTCTTATTACCTGTTTTTGTTAGATTGAAAAATCATGGGCTATGATTTTTTTAATTTAATTTTTGACATATATTCCATTACGTTTTCACTAATTCTTGTGTTTTTACCGAAATTTTAACAAGGTATACTCTTACTCCTTCTCCATTCTTGTCAATTTTTCCAAAAGTTCAAAAGTGACCATGATGAATTCGTACTCTCTTCCATGTCTAAAAAACCCCTCTTAAGCCAATATGGAGCATGCCTAAAAAGCTAGAGAAATTCAAGCCCAAAGTGGTTAATTTCATCACTTTTGTGACACTTTTTGGCCAAAAAAATACTGTACCACCACCACATGTGTCTCTGCCTTTGTATGAGTGTTTTTTGGCATGTGAAAGGTCTAAGAACTAAATTAAATAAGAGGTAAGAGTTAGAATTAGATAGAATGTATTTGTGCTTGTTTCGGTGTTCATATAATTTATTTTGTGGTGATTGTGTTTAATTTTGTGATCTGAAAATTTAGTGGTGCTTTTATATTTTTAGACTATTATTTGAGTAATATATGAAGCTTATTTACCTTTGAAAAATTTATGAAATAACCAAAAATTAATAGAGTATTTGGGATGTAAGTTTCAAGCCTTAAAAGTGACTAAAAGTGGATAAAACTGCAAAAGTGTGTTTCTAAAAATTCTAGCCCTTGTAAACTTGAAGCATAATGTAGTTAAAAAAGGTTAGAAAATAGTTTTAATCCTATAGAATAAGTGGATAAAAATAAAGAGTGTTATGGTCATTTCTGGGTAAAAAAAAGGTTAAAAATATAATATAATTGAAAGATCCGTACAATTTTGAACTTAGTGTTATTAGGGAAAAATTGTAATTATATAAATTAATTGGGTCAAAATTATAATTAAAATAAAATTTCAGACCTAAAAAAAGCTTTACTAAAAGTTAGAAGTAAAACAATAAAAAGCTGTAACTAAAATAAGTAAATAAATTAATAAAGGGTAAAATAGTCTTTTAGGTTTTCAAGGATAAAATTGGATTTAATTAAAATCCTTAGGGGTAATTTGATCGTAGAAAAAATATTAGGATTAATTTGGTAAATTTTTTACGCTAAATAAAATTAAACGAAAAAACTAGAGCAATTAGGGGTACAATAATAATGTTGGACATAAAGTAAATGTAAAAATGGTTAATTAACTTAATAAAGGGTAAAAAGGTATGTTAGGAAGGATATAATGGTAAAATGGTAAAGTAATAATAATAGTGATGAAAGCGTCATTAAAAACCTAAAGAAAACGGTAAAAAGGGCAAAACTTGGAAATATATGAAAGTCCCAAGGACGAAATAGAAAAGGTGACAAAGGCTGAGAGATTTAAAGAGAAGAGACCACACACAAGTCATTATAAAAGAGAAGGGAAAAGAAGTCCCTTAGAGATAAATTTATTTGAAAAGTGTCATGGAAAATGAAAACTGTAAATCTTAAGGTGCTAAGATATTATTTGGGGAGGATGAGTGTCTACTCCGATAGAACCAGAACCATGCTAAGAGATTATCTGGAAAGGAGGAGTTTCTGCTCCAATGAAACTAGAACCATACGTTGTGGGGAATCCCACTTTATGTTGAAACCTATTTCTCCAACTATTAGCATATTATGGTGTCAAGCTATGCGATGATTGCCAGTTGCCAGAATGCACATGGATTTGTCCATGAGGCATGTTTGCAAACTGTACGCAGTTGGGGAAACCATATTTAGGATTAGTTCCTAAGTAACGTCGGGTGGCGAGTAGTCAACCGACGCATGAGCTTATGACTTGCATAGGACCAGCGCTACAAGAAAAATACTGAATACTGTCGAATTTACCGTCGAATTCATATTATCATCGGAATTACCATTAGGAAATATTAGCCGGTATAAATTTTGTCAGTAAATGTTTATCGTCGGATTTTTCTCGTTCAATGGTAATTACCGTCGGATTTTCCAACGAAATTTAGGAGATACCAAAATAGATCGTGGTCGATGTTACTGTTAGAATAATTTGATGGTAACATTTTGCGCCACTTCGTTCGTTTTCCTGCCATATTCCCAGAGAATTTATCCGCCAGTAATACCGCGGAAAATGTTAGATAACACTTTTTAAAAAATAATTCAGACGGTAATTTCGATGGTAGTATTTATTATTATTATTATTATTTATTTTTAAATTATCATTTTCCGTCCATTTCTAGAGCACCGTGTTAATTAACAATTGAAATAGTGCTTCAAAGCTAATGTGAAGTACAAAAAATTTAAATTACAAATACCGAATGATGCTAAATGAAATATCTGAAACAATGCTAACTATATTACATTCACAGAACTATGTTTACATTCACTGAAACATATATTACAAATACTCATAATTTCTTAAAGAAATATATATCACAAAACTATGTTTACATTAACCCTCATCAGATTCATCATCTTCTTCCTTTGGTTCACCATCCTCCTCATCAAATGGAGTTTCCTGGTTATCATCGAACTCGTCTTCCTCTTCTTCGTGCCATCGACCTCATCTTCTTTTTGAAGATCGTTGTTCTCTGGTGGAAGCGTGTCAGCATCTAGTCCAAGATCAATGATGTCATCATCCATATCAGCAGACTTAAGGGAGATTGACTCACCAATATCAAGAATCATTTTCAAAAGAGTTGGGTCGTCAGTCTGGTAAGGTTCCTAACCCTTTATCGTATCATCGGACTCAATTCGATCTTTTGGCTTAGTCTTACCACAACCATCCAACTAGACTTACACGAACATGAATAAGGCAAATAGTATACCTATCGTGCATTTTGAGGTAGAAGAAAAGGATCATAGTGCCTATATTTCTAGGTTACATTAACTTCAGTGATATCATAGCCCTTGTACTTTTGTGTTTCTTGTCGCGAACTTCATTAGAGAGAACACCATCTTTGGTTTATCCCACTGCCCGTTATCAAGTCTCTTTAAATTTAAATCTGGTCACCTACAAATGTCTATCAAGTCTAACCTAGCCTTACCGTTATCCTTCGTTCCCTCATCATCCATTATGGTGTGCGCGATGTTATCAAACACATTTTTTTCAATCTACATCACATCATGACAATGTCGAATCAAGTTGTCTTTCAAATAAGGAAACTCTCAAAATATATTCTATTTCGTCCAATTATGGTCCCTGCCATATCCCAGATGTCTCAAACATGTCCCTTTATCGACGATCTTTAGGATTCTTCTGGGACACTGACAAACTTGCCTACCAACCAACCTCACGACGAGTGCTTCATTGTGTTCAACCTTATTCTTTTTGAACAAGTCCTTATTGTGCCAAAAAGGATGATCCACGTCGAGGAATCTTTGATGGCAATCAAACCACAAATTCTTACCCCCATTCATGAGCCAAAATTTGTTTGAATCCTCCAAACAAATGGGACATGCCATTCTACACGAGGTGGACCAACCTGATAACATAACGTATGCAGAAAAGTCATTGATGGTCCACATTAACGTAGCCCGTAGTTGGAAGTTTGTCTTCGTCGAAATATCATACGTTTGTACACCATGTATCCACAACTCCTGATACTCGTCGACCAAGGGCTGCAAGGAGACATCTATTTTGGCTTTTGGATTGCTGGGACTAGGTATGATGCAAGTTAGGAACATGTACGGGTCTTTCATGCACATTTTGAGTCTCAAATTATAAGGTGTCGTGACCATGGGCCAACAAGAGTACGCGTTACCAAAATTAGAATTAGGTGTGAACCCGTCAAAGCACAACGCTAGTCTAACGTTCCTGGGCTCACTCGCAAATGTAGGATGGATCTGGTCAAAGTGCTTCCAAGCTTCTACATATGACGGATGCATCATGATCCCAATATCTCTCTTGTTGCCACTATGCCAGGTCATGTGAGCGGCCAAACTTATCGATGCATACAATCTTTTCAACCTCGGGATTAAGGGCAAGTAGTGTATCCGTTTCACAGGAATTCCCTTTAACCGATGTTTTCCAATCTGTTCTTTCTCGACTTGGAACCTCAGTGATCTAAAAAATATACATTAGTTAAGGTCTACATCTATCTTGTAGTACAATATACAACCATTCAAACAACAATCAATTTTTACTGCATTTAGGTCTGATTTCAAAACTAGCTTCTTTGTTTTGTAGTGCTTTCGGGTGATGCTAAATGACCTTATAAGTACCAGTTCATTGCAAAGAGTGGCCCATTTATCAAAAGACTCTTCGATATAATTTGACTCTAACTTAATACTCATCATTCTAACACACGCAGATAATTCTAAATGAACGGACCCATCGTACAAAGGTTTCGCAGCAACTTCTAGCAGATGATAGAACCTCTTTGCTACTTGGTTAGGGTCTTCTTTAGGATCTTCTAATTCCCTCTCACCTGTTGCATCACACACTATCTCGTGGTATCTTTCTTGGTTAGCCTGCCAGGTCATTTCATCCATGTTTAGGTCTCTCACTACCCAAACTTTCGTTGATTGACAACCGGACCTATTCAAATTAAGGCAGACTGGTTAATTCCTTGCTCATCCACTTCTCCGTATTTCGTCCACATCCAATACACATCCTTGAACCCGTTACAGTAGAGGTGAAGCGTTATATCCACAGGTCCTAACCACTTAGTCAGTCGACATTTTTGGCACGGACACCTAAAAATCCCTTCAGACATAAATGGTTCTATGCTGAAAACATGTGTGACAAATGCGTCAACCCCCACAAAGAATTTGGGTTTTAGACGATGACTTGTAATTATATCAAAACACACATCCTAGAATCTAACGAACAACAGAAATTTGTTTAAGTTTTTAGAAAATTCGGCAGAGTGTCCCCTATAATTAGAAGCTCCCATCGCATACAATTATCATTTTCTGACAAACCAAATACATTTTAAACAATTTAAATGATAATTCAGCAGAATATCTCCTTAATTCAATGTCATCCATGATATAAATACAACGGTTTTCATAAACGAAACAACTGCAGGCATAAATCATTAACATAGAGGCATTTAATAAAATATTAAATCCTAACCGTTCTAGAGCGCAACCCCTTATAACTCCACAATTTTCCAGCAAACAAGGGTTTCGAGAAGGTGCCACTAGGTGACCTTCTCCCACTTTCGTCCTAAAACTCAATCCTAGGAAAAATAAGTCTAACATAAAATTTAAACAATGCATTATATTCAGAGATAGAAAAGTAACCTGGAATATTACTGTACAGACAACAAAAGAAGGAAAGTCCAATTGAGCTCAGAGGAAATAACAGCATCCTTATACAAAGGATTACTTATTAAATTCACAAGCTGAAACTAATTCAAAAACTAACTTAAAAGAATAAGTAAAACTCATTACTCTAATTAGTTAAAACCTAATTCTTAATTCAACCAAACTAACAAAAGGCATCACAAATTTAATTTTTTTCTTAAATTAAAGCAACACAACAACTTCTAATAACATACTTCATTAAGCAAATTTAACCACTGATTTAACAATAACTCTAACAAAATGTTAAACTCACAAGAAAAACTAATTTAAAAGAATAGGTAAAACTCATCACTCTAATTAATTAAAACCTAATTCTTAATTGAACCAAACTAACAAGAGGCATCACAAATTTAATTTTTACTTGCATTAAGTGAACACAACAACTCCTAATAACATACTTCATTAAGCAAATTTAACCACTGATTTAGCAACAACTCCAACAAAATCTTAAACTCAAAAAATATATGAAAAAATATAATAACCATAACATCAAACCAATCTGATAATAGTGGTAGCAATCTCTCTTTAATATCGTGGTGATAGAGGCGGTGGTAATGGCGACGTGAATATCAACTGTGGTGGAAGATACGATGGGCACAGCAGTAGCAGATTTGGCGAGCACGTGCAGTAGCGATGACAGCGGGTTATACAGACGCGGTGGAGACGTCTGAGACAAGCTCTGACAGTGGGCACAGTGACTGTTGCCGTCTGAGGAGTGAGCAAACGAAGAGAGAGAGAAAAGAGAGGAGAGAGAGAGAGAGAGAAGAGAGGGGGAGAGAGAGAGAAGAGAGAACCGCGATATTAATGTGAGGGAGAAGGGTTTCGCATTTGAATTTATCCCCAAATCTACCGTCAGATTTACCATCGGATTCAACCTACGGTAACATTTTTACGTTCCCTAAACACAATGTTTCACTAAACGAAGTTATCGTCGGATTAATCCGATGGTACGGAGCACACCAAAATTTCTTTTTTTTCCTCCAAATATTACCATCGATGTTAGCGTAAAAAATTATGTGCCAACGGTAACTTGTTAGGGTTACAAATTTATCATTGAATCTGACGAAAATCTCACCGCTAACGTCTGACGCTAAATCCGATGGTAAATTCAATGGTACTCAGCGGTTTTTTTGTAGTACAGGCATGCATCAAACTTGGTAGCTACATTTCTCTGTAATTGTAATTTATCTACGTTTCTTGTATTCTGTACTTGTTTACTATTCTTCTATATACTTGTGCTTCTACTGTTTACATAATAACCTACCGACACAACTGTGCGAACTCTTAGACTTAGGTTGTGGAATCCCTAGTTTCCTGCTTAGTACCCTACTTGGAATCTTAAGTTCTTACTCCCATACTTTCTCCCTTCCACAGATAGGAACTAACGTGATCTTCTTTGAGTTTCCCGCATTAAGACAGACAAGTAGCAACATTACGGGTGTGTCCCGTGACTTTCTCCTTACTTCAACATAGTGTTTTCTCAGCTACCAAGATATCAATGAGTAGCAGCAGTAATAGTAGAAATAGTAGTAGTGATCTTTGTCCTCGCTCTATATAGACTTTTAAAGAGCTAGTTGCTTTTGTAAATACCTATATAAATAAGATACAACAGGTTCCAGACTAGGGTGACTCTTATAAGTCAGGGCCTATTAGTATAAATAATGGAGTTTGTAAATGTTTACATGAGTAAGCAACGACGTAACCCTGTGTGAACTATGATGTACTAAATGAGCTTTCGGTCATATATGTATAATATTACTATGTTTTCTGTATTTTCTATGCTTCATGTACGTTATCTGTTTAACTATTATCTATTCTCTCGATTAATACTACAGGCTCATATGTGTATATTTAAGGAAAGCCATGAAGTAGTTCCTAGTGGCTAGCATTGATCAGGACGTGTTAGAAGATGGTTCATTAAACGAATGGTCGATTAATTGCTCCTGCAATGTCATTGACACGTCGAGCTATATATTCTATTCTTGCATTATTATTTTCTATTATTGGGTTTAGAATTGTAGCTATCTCTTGAGTAAGCATATTCACTAAATCATGATGACTATCTTCAATTTGTTGCCTAAACACAGCTAAAGATTTGATTGTATCAGGAGATATTATTCCAACAGGAATCTTTCTCGACATTTCTAGAAATATAGATCCTCGTCCCGCCGTCGTGGACAACCTTGTAGTAGTTGCCCCTATGCCTTATGTCGGAATGACATTAGACATCATTACACTATGTTAAAAGGACATGGGTATTGACTCTAAATATGGAGGAGTATTCATCAAATATTGATAAGCGTTATAATATGTCATATTAGGGTTATAATTACTTGGTATACTCATTGACGGATATCATGGGGGAGGTCCAAGATTATATAAGGGATTATTTGTTGTTGTGGTTGCACCTTTTATACCTCCCATGTTGCGATTTTCTATGGGTGGAGAGTAATTTGGGTCAATCCATACGAAGGTCATGTGATAGCCACGGTCAAAGAGATTCCTTTTATTATTAATGTATTCATCCTTTGACTTGCAATTTCTATTAATGGAGTAACCTCTACTTCTAGGCCCCTTATATGTTTTTCCAAGTTTTCAGTATCATTATTCAACGTATCAGTCGAAGTAGAGGCTCTGTGGGACACTATTAATTTGTCACTGCGTAATCGCATGCACAGTTTGGCATGTTAACTCAATCCAGGGTCACAATGGACATGCCAATTTGTTTCGCTTGACTTTTGTTAATCTATACAGGGTGTCGAATCAAGCTTATATCAAGATCTCAATTTGGAGAGCAGATATGACTCCTCTTAAAAGAGAAAACTCGACCCAAAATTTACTAAGTGTGTGTGTCAAAAGATCACGTGGATAGGAAATGTATGAAATAACAATATCAAATTATAACAAATAATGTAAACAATTATAAAGAAGAACACATAAAATAAATGAAAACTTTAAATAAATATAAAAGTGAAATAGCAACTAAAGAGAAAGTAAGATGTTTGAAAGAAAACAAAAGTAAAATACTTGAAAAAAAGAAAACAAATTGAAAGTTGACTCTAGACACTCATATGCACTTGCACTCCATAGTTCTCCTTGATGTCAGAGTCACTTGAAAATCGCAAAGCTTCAGTGTAATTATGAAGTGTCCTATTTATAGGCAATGATGCTAAATCACTTATTATTTTTTTTCTTTCTCATGATTTGGCTCTTGATGCGAATTTTATAAAACCACAAATGATCGGCAAGTGCATCGAGTCGTACCAAGTAATACCACAAGAGTGAATTATCGTTCCCACAAGGATTAACGGATTAAGCAAGTAATAGTCACTTGATTATTTTGGCCAGACAAGCACAACTTAGGGTTTCAATAGCAAATAACATGAAAACAGAGAATTAAACATGTGTAAACAAAAATTGATTGATAAAGTAATATGATTAAGAGAGTTAAGATTTTAGAGATGTTGAGACTTCTAAAAAATTACTTTTCACTTTCCACTTTGATCATACAAAGATGTATCTATGGCAGATCATCAGTAATCAAGCCCCAATCTCTTGGTAATTCAATTTCTCTTAAACCTAATTAATCGCTAATCCCTTAATCAATTATTTAAGAAAAGAGGTGAAGCACTTCTACTGATTTAAGGACCACACAATTCATAAGAACTATTCCTAGTTGATTCGATGTCACTTATCAAGGCTAGTTTTTAAACTTAAGAATTGTGAGAAGAAGTTTTCCAAATGTGTACGCATGACACCCTCTTTGCATATCTTGATTTTGCTTGATTTCAACAATTTCTTACACATACCAAAACTCAAAGCAAACTCTAAGAAATATTAATTAAAGCACAAAAAATCTTAATTATAACAAAAAATTACTAATTTATTTCAAAAAAATCATTAAAAAAATAACTAAAAATGTTCATGCATCAATTCTCCTTAAATTTCGTGACCCATGATCTTGTTTTGACTACAAAAAACCTTGTTCTCCAAGTTAAAAATCCCACATCTTCTCATTTATCTTGGTCATCAAGCTTTTACACCTCATGTTCTTTATTTACCATGAACTAAATGATTTTTTCTCGTATCATTAGCAAATTGACCTTTATTCTTTTTTTACTCGACTCATATCACACATAATGCAATCAACGCTTTTCTTATCAGGGTTGAATCATACAGAATGTCAAATAATTGTATTAACAATTTTAAATTTAAGAAAAATAATTAAAAATTAAATTAAAATTTTTAATTAATTTTTGATGGAGTTTGGGATGAATACCCCTTTTTGAACATCACACATCATGGGAGCGAGATACCTTTGTGAATGGTAGGGATCCAATCAACGCCCGTATCATTATTATCGGTCTTCCAATTCTTCAGTCACAAGATTGTGTGTATAATGGTCAGATAGCAGAATACGCTTAACTGGCTATAAAGCTATAAGGTACGGCAGATGGTCCTTTTTTCAGTGTTTGAATTTTTTTTTTTTAACTTTTTCTGAGTTATATACTTATATTACAAGTTGTCAAGCAAGTTGCTATCTTGGGTCTACCCCTTTGAAAAGAGATCCCAAATGTGACGTTGCCACACACTAATTTGGAGTAAATAAAGAATTAGTTTGTTCTTTCAAATTCTATGAATCATTTTAATATAATTTTTTATTCAATTTTGGACTTAATTTGATTCTTCAATCCGTTTTAGAGAAATTATTTTCAGTTCATTTGAACTTGAAAACTCAAATTGAGTTGCATATATATAACATTCTACTATCATATTAAATTTTGAGAAATATTACACCGCCAATATTAAAAAGATGATAAAAAATTGCTTAATATTAAGTCAAATACATGAAAAAAGAAAATTGTTAATGATCACCTAATATTTCTCCTATTTCTTTGTTCCACTAATTTGCTCCTCGTCTGATCTTCACCTTTTTTTTCCCCTTTAGATTCCTTTGGATGCCTAATACAACGCTAAGTTCCACAGTTACCAAGTATTACATTAGATTATCCAATGGTCTTGTCTTTTAGTCATTATTAGTGGTTGACGAAATGATGGAAAGAAAGAAGAAATTAAAGATAACGGGATAGGTTTAGTTTTTTATTTTGTTTGGATGTAAAGAGGAAATAGAAAAGGGACAAAAGGTTTTCCAAGAAGAGAAAACTTAACAAATTGATTTAACATTAATTATCCTTTTTGGTTACACCCTTTATTAGTAAATAAAGTAACTACAGAAAATAATTCCGATACTGATATTAAGAATAATTATATAAATTTATTTTCAACCACTTTGTATGTCATGACATAGATCAAGCATGCTGACATAGATCAACTATTTTGGAACTCTTGACACATTTCAATAATTTTTTTTAAAATCATGTGATTATTTAAAAAATATATATTAATATTTCATAATGTTCTAGACTAATATAATATAAATTTAAATTTTATTTAAGAATTTATTATTGATTACTAAAATGTTATATATATAAAATAATATTTAAATTTATTAATAGTTATTTAAGCTAACGTGTAAGTTAATCATTCTGTTAATTTAAATAATTTTAAAAATGAATATTTAACTAATAAAAGAATATGTAAATTATTATATGTAGATTAGAGGTGGCAAACAGAACCACGCAATTACATATTTGAATTATAATTTATAATATAATGGATGTTGACGGATTAAATTATCAAAATGTATTCCTTCTGAATGTGGCATTTTCCTATTGATCAAAATTGAGGGGTTATGTCACTTGATCAGCGTAAATTTTTAAAGAAGCTGAGCAATATAATAAATCAGAATTAAAAAACTTACTACCAGGGACGGATTTATATGTAAGTCGTGGGGACAAGTATCTTCAGTAGAATTGAAAATTATTTTACTTAATGTATAGTAATACAATTTATTTGTCTCCACTATATAATTAAATTTGACTCCATTATAATTTAATTTCATTTATTAACTTCTAAAATCAAATGGTAGTTTAAGATTTAAATAAATTTGTTACAATAATTTTTAGAAAGAAGGAATGAAATAATTATAGATTTGTTATTTTATAATTACAATTAATAAATAAATTTAAATTTTAAAAAAATTTATTTATATATTTAGTAAATATCACTATTAATGTGCCGTTTATATATATTATATATATTTGATTATTTGTTCAAAATAGAGATAATTATCAATTTAATATCCAAAAAATTTAGGCACAGACAAAATAATCGTTGAATGATTTGAAAATTGCAATAAAAATTTAATCATTCACAATTAAAAAATTTTTAAAAATTCAGTTGACATAAAATTCTAAATTTTTGAAAATAAAAATATCTTATTTTTTAATATTACCTGAAAAAATTATATCAAAAATATGATATCTAAAGTTTTTTTTTTAAAATATATATATTTAATATATATCTAATTTTTTGAAATTTATTTGTTGTTAACATCTTTTAGAGTTATTTTTTATTGGCGATGAAAAATTAACTATTAAATATTAATATTAAATTAAAAATAAATAAAAAAAATATTAATCTTATAGTGACTATTAAATAAAAAATGGTTAAATCTATAATAATAATAATAAAATAAGAAATCAAAATAGTATTATTTACTTATTGGTGTCTTCTTTTTAATTTTATTTTAGTTATTTTTGGGACAACATCAGTTGAAAAAACTTTTTTAAAATATGAATATTATAAAGAATTGATTCTGTAATCGTATGAACGATGAATTTTTAAATCGTTATTTAACGACATATATAAAAACAGAGACATTTGTTTGTATTGACAATGAAAAGATTATTTAATCTTTTTAAAATATAAAAACTAAAAAAAATAAAAATTTTAATTTATATATTATTATTTAAATTATTATTTTAGTATTTTAATTTGTTGATTATATAATTTAAAGACTAATTATATTTTATAATAAAAAAGTATAATTATAAAATTTTGTCCCCACTCACAAAATTTTCTGGATCCGTCACTGCTTACTACTGTATATATCACACGATAAATATAATTGTACATTTATTTAAACCATTTTAAATTAATTTAGTGGTTTATTGTTCACTTAGATAAGTATTAGAAGTTTTGATTTTGCTATTCACAACGAATTAATTTTTGATTTGTCCATCTAAAAAACACCTGAACAACTAAAAAATTATGCATATATTTAATTATATTTTTATTTTTTATTTTTATTTTTAATATTTTATATTTTTAAGATCTTGAAAAAAAATAAAAATAAAAAGTGAAAATAAAAAACATAATTTTATTTTTGGCACAAAATTATAAAAATAAAAAAATACAAAAATACAAATCAAGCCGTAAAATTTTTCTACATTTTTCATTTTTTACCAGATATATAACTCCATTGATTTTCGTATGGATTATTTTGTTCATTAAAAAAATCTATCAAATCTATTATAATTAATATAAAATAAATTTAATATTTTTTAATTGTCTCTCACAGAATAATAATTAACAAATTACAAATTGAGTTTAAACGTCAAGTTATCAAATTTTTAAATAACATATGTAACGATTTTAAAAATAAAACAACATTGTGGATGTTGACAATAATTCATACTCTTCGGGTAAGTCGAACCAACTGAATTGATCATTTCAATTGTTAAAAAAAATTGAGAATGTAAAATGTGATCTCTAACCATTCATTATTCTCTCTGTCATATTTATTTTTGGTTTCACTCAAAGGTGGAGCTTAGTTCAGATAAGAGGGACTATGGCCCCCCCAAATTTTTTATAAAAAAATCAGTAGAACTTTTTTAAAAGATAAAAAATAGTTTAATTGGGTTAAATACTTTATTATGACTTAAAGTACCCAATAAGTTCAATAAACAACACTCCCTCTATCTTTAAGTTCAAATATAAAAAATTAGATTTTTTTATTTATTTAATTTAATATTATTTTATATTTTACTGTTTATTTAAATTAATTTTTTATATGATAAAAATAATAGAATATTCAATAAGTATTAATTATTGTATTTGTATAAATTGATAAAAAAATTCAATAAATATTATAAATTTAATATTTGTCCTTCTAACTTCTTCTTTATATATTCAAATTTTTATATAAAATAATAATAAAAAATCAAAGAATTGATGCATTTTTTAAGAGGAAGGCTAATATTTAAGAAGGAGAATATATAACTTTTATAATATCAACACCTGTAAATAGTTCTTCTACTTTAATAAATCACGAAGAAAGTGAGATACGATCAACTAAATCCCTATTTTGGTCCTTGAAATTCACGCGATTACCCATTTTGGTCCTCGAAATTCAAAATTACCTATACTGGTCCTCCAGATTCAAATCCCGGCACCAATGTGGTCCCTCGACTCTTTCCGGCGATGACTAGATAAACGGAATGCTGAGATGGCACCCTTCTTGCCACGTTGGATGATGAGTAAATGACGTCCCTTGGCATCCAAACAAGTCAGAAATGTCGTCGCTTTGTATATGAAGGGAGATGAAATGATGGAGACCCAAAATAAAGTATTCTTCTTCTCTACCTCCACTATTCTTCATTTCTGACTTGTTTGGACGCCAAGGGTAAACGATGTCGTTTACTCATCATCCAGTGTAGTAGGGAGAGTGTTATATCAGCACTCCATTTGCCTAGTTATCGTCGGAAAGAGTCGAGGGACCATATTGGTGCCCGAACTTGAATCTGGAGGACTAGTATAGGTAATTTTGAATTTCGGGAACCAAATTGAGTAATCGCGTGAATCTCAGGGACCAAAATGGGTATTTAATCGATACGATCTTCAAAAGTTCAAAAAGTTACATCTGATGAGTTTGACCTTAATTTTTTGGAACGAGACCCTGGAAAACAGCTTTAAATTTGGCAATATCACCAAAACTAGAGAAATGAGGTTAGACGAGTTTATCTTAAATGGGGTCCATATCAAAAGCATCTTGAAAATTATCCTCTATCTCGCCCCCCAAAATTTTATTTCAAGTTCCGCCACTGGTTCCACTTATAAAATTAATGGTGGGAGATTACACTTTACTCCTTCAATTGTCAAAAAAATTGAGAGGATCCATTCCCGTCGAACCACACATAAACAACGCGATCTTTATTCTCGTCTCCATCAACTACGATAAAATTGCCGTGTTGTCACGTTTTTAGAGCTGTCACCACGCTTTTTAGAACATCACCTATTTGACTGTGGCCTATTTACTAGTATTACACTTTTAGTGATCAGTTGTCATATTATACTTTTTATCACACTTAAAACATAGCTATCGGTGGAGACCTAACCACGCCTTTAAAAACAGGACAATTGAATTTAACTTGTCCCTGCACTTTTAAAGTGCACTTAAATGGAACTTGTGGTCACACTTTAAGAATGTGCTTAGATGGAGCATTTTGGCATATTTTTTAAGTGTGGCTAGATGGTAACTGTTTATACTATGACCCAAATAACTAAAGTCATAGTCCAAAAAGAGCTAGTCTATTCTTGATGGGACTCAAAATTGTCCAAGCCAAAAGAATCAATTTAAAAGTTATATGGATTAATCATCCGACCTACTCCAGGCACGGATGTCCCGACCCGTGTTTCACCCAACTTTTATGGAAAGCAAGACTTTGTAATCCACTAATTCAGATACCATCAACAGTTCAACCACTATCCCAACTGTTAGAATATAATTAGGATCAATTAGATCAATTAGTATTATTTAGCATATCTGTATATTTATTATAGGATATTACGCTTTTATTGCTTTGACTCTTCTAGTACCTATATATACCATTATACATTGTATCATTCTCAAGGTACTCAATAATACACCATACTTTCTCTACTTTAGTCTCTTATTTTTAACATGGTATCGAGAGCATAGTTTTTTTTTCTCTATGGACATTAGTCCATAGCCCTTCTGTTTTCACCTGGTAATGCTCTTTGTCCTTGATTTTTGTTTCTTTTTCGACGCTTTAGTTCGTCACCGCCCTTATCACCATCTTTGTCTCATCATCACGAGTTCAACGAGTCCAGAATGATCTCCAGCAACCACCAAATGCGCCGTCACGTGCCGCCTGAAGCACGTTGTTCGCTTTAAGTTCTTCCTCCCTCCAGACGCCTCTAGCACCGTTGGATCTACGCCCAAGATCAACAGCCATGCAACATTCCACGTATCATGCAACAGTGCTATACGGACCCGTTCTTCAACCCACACTCCTCCCAGCCCATCCCGACCCGAGTCCTAACCCGCATACCACATCCTCACTGCGTTAGCGTTGACGTGTACTTCTCCTTCTCTCATGCGCCATGTGTCCTCCTTTGCTGACGTGGCAAACAGTGGGACCCATCCTAAGATTTTTTGGTGAGCTCTTTTTGGATTCTGTCCTCTGTTTCCTTAATTTCTACCTTGATTTTGTAGTTTCTTCTCTTTCTCGTCTTTGTATCTACTATCATGGAAAAATCAAATGTTTTTGCTACCACAGACAGCAAGGGTACATTCTATCACAAGTGTAACCGATTTTGGCACCTTTTCTCAAACTGTCCTTCTATTAAATGTCGAAAATGCAAATAGAAAGGTCATATTGACTCCAATTGTCCAACACTTTTCTACCATTATTGCAAGCTCTTAGAACACTTGATTACTACCTGTTCTACTCACCCACAATGCTCAGATCAGAACAAGTATCATTCTCATTCTAACTACACTAATCAGAATGTGCCTGCTTCTACTGCTACTATTAACTCCACCTATTCTTCTCTCAATCCACCTTCTGTCTCTCCATCCAACATTGAGTCTCTTCTTAAGCTACTTCTCTCCTTTTCTAGTAATACCTCTATTGCTCTTTCCACTCCTCTGGATAATTATAAATGGTATTTTGATTCTGGTTACTTTAATCACATGTCTCCTTTGCGTCATCCTTTTCCATCTTTATCAACCACTACAAATGCATCTTCTTTCAACACTGCTGATGGTTCCCTCTTGCACGCGACATATAAGGGTTTTATTTCACAATCCAATTTTAATCTCCATGATACTTATTTTATTCTAAAATTAAACTTTAATCTTATATCTGTTGGTTAACTTGTTAAACTTGGTTTTGATGACAATTTTTCTATTTCTGGTTGTCGTGTGCAGGATCGTTGGACAAGACAAATCATCGGGACTGGACGTAAGGTCGGTAGATTGTTTGAGCTCAAGAATCTTAATATTCTTGTGTCAAATCTCTGCGTTGTTTCTTCTCCATCTACCCTTCACTTGAGGCATCACCATCTTGCCCACAGCTCTTTAAAAAAATTGCATCCTCTTGTGTATTTGGGTGTTTCGGGTCAGGTTAATAACATGTCTTTTGATTGCATTTCTTGTCAAATTACCAAACAATCTGCTTTATCTTTTCACAATAATTCATCTCTTACTTTCTCTCCTTTTGATCTTATCCACTCATAGTTTGGGTCTTCACTCCCACCGCTTTTATGGGAGGGGCTTGATACTTTGTAGTTTTCGTTGATGATTATTCATGCTTTACTTGGATTTATTTGATGACTAATTGCCATGAGCTACCTCATATTTATATTAACTTTTCCACTATGATTAAAACTCAGTTTTCCAAGGTCATTAAAGTTTTTTGACATGATAATACTATGGAATATCGTGACTCCAAACTTTTAATTTTTCTTGCTGAACAGGGTACTTTGTCTAAATTTTCTTGCCCTGGACGTCTCAACAAAATGGACAGACTGAACGCAAACACTATCACATTCTTGACTATGTTCATTCAATGCTTTTTTCTTCTTCGTGTACTGAGCGTACTTAGGGTGAAACTATTCTTACTGTTGTCCATGTTATCAATAGACTCCCTTCTTCTGTCCTTTGTAACATTACTCCTTTTGAGCGTCTTTATCATTCGTATCCAGATTACAGTTCTCTTCGAGTTTTTCATTGTGTCTGTTTTGTTTTTCTTCATCCTCATGAACATAATAAACTTGAACCTCGGGCTTGCATGTGTTGTTTCCTTGGTTATGACACTGATTACAAGGGTTATCATTGTTGAAATCCTCTTTCTAGTCGTATTCATATATCTCATCATGTTGTATTCTGGGAGTATCACAGTTTTCTAAGTTCTCCTCATTTGAGTCCATTCCTTGTACTCAGTCACTGTTTTTCACTAACCCTAATATTGATATTTTTTCTAGTGATGATTCTACAGGTTCTATCTCTAGTCAACCTCTCGAACCTTCTACTCTTCTGCCTTTTCCATCTCCCGATGGTTCTAGACCAAACGATGATCCTGCTCCTGTTGTTATGCCTTCTCCCTCCAATTATTCTTCTATGTTAATTAATCCACCTCCTCATCTTCTTGATTGTCATTGTTTTTCTACTATTCTTCATCACCATGAACCTCAGTCATTCTGAAAAGCCTCCACAAATACAAATTGGCAGCAAGCAATGCAGGAATAAATCCAGGCACTTGAAAAAGTTATACATTGGGACTTCGTTGATCCTTTTTCTGATAAAAAAATTATGGTTAGTAGATGGTTATACAAGATCAAAAATTACTTTTATGGTTCTATTGACCATTATAAAGCATGATTGGTCGCTCAAGCATGTACGCAAGAGTATAATATTGATTATGAAGAAACTTTTGCTCCTGTTGCTTTTCTCACATTAGTTCGCACTCTCCTTGCCATTGCTGCAGTCAGAAGATGGTCTCTCAGTTAGATGGATGTGAATAATGCATTTCTTATTGGGGATTTGAAAAAGAAGGTCTATATGAAACCACACCCCGGGATATCCTTGTAGCAAAGTCTGTCTCCTTCGTAAGGCACTTTATGGCCTTAAGCAAGCTCCTTGTGAATAGTTTGAAAAGTTTAGCCCCACTATATGCAATCTCGGATTCACTTGCAACCGTCATGAGAATGCTCTCTTTATTCGTAAAAGTGAACATGGATTTGTTCTTCTACTTTTGTATGTTAACGTCATGATCATTATTAAAGATGATGTTGATGGTATCTCTAATCTTAAAGCATCTCTTCACCACACCTTTGAGATGAAATATCTTGGTTCACTCAGTTACTTCCTTGGCCTTGAAGTCATATCCTCAGATGATGGCATCTATCTCTCTCAAGCTAAGTATGCTTCTAATCTTCTTGCTCGAGCTGAAATTACAGATAGTCGTACTGAGTCTACCCCTCTTGAGCCTAACATTCGAGTTACTCCTATAGATGGAACTATTTTGGATAACCTTACTCTTTATCGACAGTTAGTTGGAGGACTCGTCTACTTGACTGTCACAAACCAGACATGGTCTATCTAATTCATGTTCTTAGCCAATTCTTGTCAGCTCCTCGTACTACTCACTATGACGCAGTTCTTCGCATTCTTTGCTACATCAAAGGTACTCGATTTCATGGTGTTCATTTTTCTGCCCATTCATCCTTAACCCTTCAGGCGAACTCAGATGTTGACTAGGCTGGTGATCCCACTGATTGTCATTCTACTACTGGTTATTGTTTGTTTCTTGATGACTCTCTCTTTTTCTGGCAAGCCAAGAAATAAATGTTCACTGCTCGATCAAGCACCAAAGCTAAATACCATGCTCTCGTTGACACTATTGCTGAGGTTGTCTCGATTTGTTTGCTTCTCGAAGACTTGGGTGCCCCTCAATCATCTCCAACTGATGTTTATGGTAACAACCACAGTACTATTTAGATTGCTCATAATGATATTTTTCATGAATGCACCAAACACATTGAGATCGATTGTCATTTTTTCCGGCAACGCCTTCTTATTGATGTTGTTTGTCTCGTAGCTGTTGGGACTCTGGATCAAATTGCTGATATCTTCACAAAGGCTCATCATCCTACTCATTTTTGGACTCTAGTGTCCAAACTCAAGATGAACTCCCATTTGAGTTTGAGGAAAAATGTTAGAGTATAATTAGGATCAATTAGATTAATTTGCATTATTTAGCATATTTCTATATTTATTATAGGATATTACGCTTTTATTGCTTTGATTCTTCTAGTACATATAGATAACTTTGTACATTGTATCATTCTCAACACACTCAATATTACACCATACTTTTCTCAATTTAGTCTGTTGTTTTTAACACCAACGTTGGATAATAATGGAAAATGACAAGTAATTGTGGCTGGAAGAAATTATAGTAATATAGAGTAACAAAATCAGCAAAATAGAAATGTTTTTTAGTATCTGTGGTTTATGTTTGAACTACAAATGAAAAACATATGTATGGGCTATGTATAATCTATGCAAGCTCTCTGAAATTTATGGAATTAATTGTCACCTGGAATAAAGAGAATAAAACAAGGAATTAGAGGAATTTTGATGAAAGAATAAGACCAAAAGAAGAACGTAGATGCTTACACTCTCATGCCTTTCCTACAAAGTAATCCTTCAAATTTGTAGGTAGTTGCTTTGCTTTGCTGCTCTTTCTTGTTACCACAATTTTTTGATTTGTTGCCATGTTATCCATAATTATAACTGAATTCTCCTATCTTTTTGTGTCATGCTCTTCCAAGTTTACCCGAAGGTTAATTTTGTTTGCATCAGATAACCTCCCAAATACTAAGGAAGAAGCTACTCACTATTAATAGTGGAGAAACTCAGGAGTAATGACCAAGTCGTCACCTCCCTTTATAAATATCCCATCAAATTCAGGTATTTCTTAATACCGATCACTTAAGCATGCTTTAAAATCTTTCCAACTTAAACATTAGAGTCTCTTGCAGGTACCACCCACTACCATCAAGGTGAGGACGTCGGATAGACTACTGTCTTGGCGAACAAGTCAGAATCTTTCCCAAAAAAGTTTAAACCTCACGTCTAGTCACATACCACCTTGGTTTCAGGTATTATATCGGAACATTGGAGTGGAGATCATCATAACGATTAAAAGCTTTCTACCAAAGAGATTGGACGGTTATAAACATCACAATTATCTTTTACCTTTTTTACGTCTTATATTTTGACTGTTTGAAATCACCACAAAAATTGCAAAAACCATACTCTGCGATGATTAAAATTTGATAGTAAAGATTGAGTGCTTCTAACAGTGGTTACAAAAAATCTTTATTGATACTTCACCAACAATTTATCTAACTAAGATTTTGAAATTTATGTGGGTGGCCGTTAGAACCACAACCAACCAAAAAAATGTTGTCTTAATGCTTTTTCTATGGTGGATGTCATCATTGATAAATGAAATAAATCTCTCTTCATATTTTATTTAAGGGTTAGTACGATTTTGGTTCCTAAGGTATAGGTCGAAAATGTTTTTCGTCCTGAACCTTTTTTTTGCATACAAAATCATCCTTAAGATTTAACATGGTTTTATAATTCTCCTTACCTTAGGGACCAAAATTGTACGGAGGTGGCGACAGAAGCGGAGGCAGAGACGGATCGCGGATAGCTATTTTTTCTTCTTCCCTTCCCCTTTGTAGGAGCAAAAACACTCTCTTTCTCTTCTTTTTTCTTTTTTTTATTTTATAAATTTTTTATTATGAGTAACTTGGTCCAAAATTTTAATATTTAAGTAAAAATGACGATTTTAAAACTTGGTTTTAAACCATAGGGATGATTTTGTATGCAAAAAAAGGTTAGAGATGAAAACAATTTTCAGCCTATACCTTAAGGACCAAAATCGTACTTAACCCTTTATTTAAATATAAGTATCATGCTTGAAGTGCATTTTAAATAGTCAATTTATTACCAGGGGTGAACATGGATCAGATAAGATCAGCGGTATTTATCCGCATCCAATTTGTAAATGGCGAATATTATTTGATATGCACTCCAATGAGATCGAATCATGAATATCACACCTGTATCCGCAGATTCGATCCACATATTCGTATATCATAATTAAAAAGAAATTATATATATACACTAATATAGCAGCAACCCTGATTTCCTAAACATCCCTTTTTTGGTTCTAGACGGTGCCTCTTTCTCTCTCAAATCTCACCCCCACTCCCCTACTCCCTTTCCTCACTTCTCAGAGAGTAAAGAATTACTACGCCAGAGCCGGACCTCTCACCGCCAGCACTCCTCCTCTTTTAAACCTCGCCGTTTGACTTCTCTTTATTGTCATTCTACTTCCCTTCTGCGACGTTTGTCGATAGCACTTCATGTTGTGGTTCGTTGCCTCTTACCGTCTCCTTCATCATCGCCTCGCTGCCACCTCCTTCATCATCACCTCACCACCGCTTCGCCTCATCATATTTGTTTTTTCCTGTTATCTCACCCTCTAATTTGTCCCATGTTCATCATTGTTTATCTGTTCTTGTCGTCTGGTGGTCAGATGTCCTCCTTCTCATCTCTGTTCTATCCCTTTATCTCGCTGAAACATTCATCAGGTAAATTTTTTTGAAATTTAGATATAAAAAATTATTATCCTCTGGTGATTTACAGCTTTTTTCTATCTAGGACATGTGACAAGAAGATTTCAAAGTTCAATAATTCAGTTTAAGAACTGATTCACCACCCAGAGTTGCAAGACCTGCATCACAAGCTGCTATTCATCATGTTTATTTTTTAAAAAATAAGACTGGTTGAT
This sequence comes from Arachis hypogaea, assembly GCF_003086295.3. Lineage (NCBI taxonomy): Eukaryota > Viridiplantae > Streptophyta > Magnoliopsida > Fabales > Fabaceae > Arachis > Arachis hypogaea. The sequence goes on along the minus strand of NW_027255475.1, from coordinate 21,715 downwards.
TAATGGACATAATGCGTATCATGTTTATTTATATACACATGAAAAAAATATTATTTCCCATAATGTGCATGCCTCAAAAGTGTTTCTAAAATGCGCATGGCCATTTCATTCCAAGCATTTACGAAATGGAATTAGCCTCCATTTTAAGGGAGGTTCACACGAAATGGGTGAGGAGTACTATGCACGTAAGAGAACCCATTCTAAGGGAGGCAGGCACGAAATGGAGCAACTCATGTATACCAGCCAGAAAATGGAGCACTCAATGACTGACACACATGAAATAGAGTACTGTGGATTATAAATGATTTATTCTTCATCAACTTTAAAATATAAATATCAATAAAAATACTCAAATTTAGATTCAAATAAAAAATAAAAAAATAAAAACAAATAAAAATATAAATTCAAATTTTGTATTTTAGTTCAAATTCTAAAAATCTATATTTTTACGAATTTATAAATTCAAAATGAAATAATAAATTATTTTTAAAAATTCATTAAAAATTATTCTCTGACTCATTAGCATCTAAAGAGTCATAAATGAGACTTTTGATGTTGAAAAAGTTAATATAAAGTATAGCTCTTCAAGGTGGCATATGAATTAATACTTGGATTTTTCAGAGTTAGAAGTAACGTATAATATCATCAAAACGTTTGTTCTACACTAAATTTTACAAATCAAAATGATAATTTAATTGATATAATATTTTAATTACTTTTAAAATCATATACTGTATAAATCGAATTAAGTTAATTTGATTTCAATATATAGAAGTATGTATAATTTTGAGCTTCATTTATTTTTTTTATATAAATGATCCAAAATTAAATTTATATAATATTTTATAATGTTATCCATTAAGAGCATGAGAATGTGCAATATAATAATATGGATAATAAAGCTCATCAAATTGGTGTAATGTTGGAAAATTTTAATTTTATAATCATCATCATATTTTATTGCATATAAGGAGTAAGAAATTCAATTAATTTAAGATTGAACATTAACTGTAGAATGAGTTATGCACAGAGCTGAATAATGTATGACCTATCACCCATATATGAGTGGCCAATTCGCGTTCACCTCCATTGAAGTCTCCATTTTGCATGTGTCAGTCACAAATTGCTGCATTTCGTGGCTGGTATACATGAGTTGCTCCATTTCGTGCCTGCGTCCCTTAAAATGTGTTCTCTGATGCGCACAACACTCCTCACCTATTTCGTGTGCACCTCCCTTGAAATGGAGGCTAATTCCATTTCGTGAATGCTTGGCATGAAATGGCCATGCGCATTTCAGGAACACTTTTGAGGCATGCGCATTATGGAAAATAATGTTTTTCCATTCGTATATAAATAAAAAAGCCAACTTTTATGAGTGTGATGTGTGTGAGATAGAATCTATGTAGCACCTAAGAATATGCATGCGCATTTGCTTAATACTAATTAGAACTGCAAGTAAGTCAATCCAACTTATGTATTAGAAAGATGTCAAGTTGTTAACAACTCGATACACTATTCTCATGAGTTTGAGAACTATATTTGAGCTTGAAGTTGAGCTTTATATTTTGTATTATATACACATTTATATAATTATAACAGATGAGAAAAATTTGAGACAACTTTTAAAGATGTACATGAGTCATTTACTAGGGAAGTAATATAAATATTTTATTTTCCCATTTTATTGAGAAGTTTTAAATATAATGTTGTTGAAATAAATACAAAGATACTTATATTTATTAAAGAAGTTATAAAAAGAAAGTTATTAAAAAAGTTTTTAAAAAGTTTGATCTTTAAAATATTGATATAATTTTATTTGTTATTAATTTATTATATTAATTACAAATATGGGAAATCATAGAATTAAATGATGCAAATTTATTGACAATAAATAATTCTATGTTATAATTTGCAAGTTATTAATAACATTTGTAATCAATTTTAAATTTTAAAATTTAAAATAAAGTAATTTCATTACTTATTTTATTTTATTTTGGTGGTGAAGGATCCCACCGAAAGAATAAAACCTAATTATTAATTACAACCTCTCAATCTCAGGAAAAAGAACTTAAAAAATGTGAGACCAAATGTATAAGTTAATGTCCTTTCTTAGCCAAATATCTGCAGCATTAAATGGGGGCAATTTCTAGAAAGTTAGTGTGAATACTAAATGGAAGATAATGCCCTAATTTTTTCGGTGGTTGACGCGAGAATAGAAGGGGAAGTTGGAAGCACCGCAACAATGGAGTAGGTCGGCATGGGAGATGGCGACGACGATGCATCAAGTCATCATCATCATCATACATACAGCACTAGACGAAATTCTGATTATCAGGTATTTTACAAATTTTCAGCTACTTTAATCACATATTCACATTCACCTTTTATTGATTGGTTACCTTAATTGGAGAAGATTTTCAAAAATATATCAAAAAGAAAATCTAGATTTATGAAATCAAATCAATTTCTATTAATTGACTGATTCTGTCATATTTCTGTACTGATATTGAAAAAAATCGCAAAAATGGTATCGATGCATGGGTTAAAGGCGTGTATGTGACAAGATCTTGAAAGAAAGGAGTTCGTTTAAAGAAAAAAAAATAAAAGAAGAAGAATTGCTTTGATCAATGGCAACCAATAATAGTCATGGGTAAGAGTCTAGACTAAATTCATTACTTTTATTGTTATGTTTACTATCATGATTCAGTTTTCTTGATTCGTGCCACCAAGTGTTTTGATGAAATCCTTTGAGAGGAGATTAGTTATGGCTAATTTAGATGTACGTAAGACCAACAAATATTTGTGTCAATTCTAAATTTCAATGTATTTGTGTTTTAAATTGTCTATGTTGTATCTGTTACCAGCGGGACATCAAAAGAGCTAACAATAGTATTTTAGATGAGCAAATTCTACTGAAATCCGTAATTTAACACATAAGTTCCCTTTATTTCAACCCTGAGTTGAAAGAGACTGGAAGACTTCCGAAAAATAGCAAAATCAATCCTATTATCACCCCTCATAAGATATGCAAGATTACAAAAAATCACAAAAAGAGTGGCCCCAAGTCAACGTTTAATATGGAGTTGGACCCAAATATATGTCTAGATGTGTTAGATGATGACGATGATGTCATGGAACTAGATCGAACAACCATAACCCCCAAGATCTATGCAAAGTTGCTGTCCAACGGAACAATCTCTCTATCAAACGCCAAAGAATATCATCGTAGCCAAATGGCAAAGGGAAGGTGAAACCAATATCAAAGCCATGGTTCTCTGGACCTGGTGAAAGGATATACAGGTTCCAAAATACGTTTGAGGTAAAATCATTGCACATCCATATGTATTTATATATTCTTGTAAAAAGAATAAGTTTAAAATGCCCAAATTTTGTATGTAGGCGTTCAAAGGTGTGCAACGACTATGTCAAATACCAACGTGTGAAGTAGATGCACAAGTATCCCGTGGAGAAGCAGTACGAGCATAAAAAACACCAATTGCTGCACGTGTTTGTGCAGAACCAAAACCGCTATCTATTTTTTGACAGCAAAATATGCTAGTGCAAAGGAAACCAAAGGTCAAATATTCTTTTTTCTTTTATTTTTTTTATCCTAAGCATTCTAGTTGATAAATTACAAATTTTAATTGAGTGATGTGTATAGAATGCTTTAATAAAGATTATTTGAACTCAAACAGAGAATAACAACTTATTTTAAGATGGATAATGACATTAACTTAAGTAAGGGACAGGTAGAGATCTTTGCATATGTTTTTATCTGGATTTATTACCAAGGTATACATTTTTTTCGTGTTATTAAATATGGTTAATATTTATTTGCTGTTTTTTTATTGTAAAGATAGGAGGTTTGTCCATAACACGTCAAGAAATTTTTTTCTTGAGCAAAGATCATACAGTTACTCACAAGGTAAATGTATATCAATCTAAATTAGTCATCTATATGCCCAATAACGTAATCAATTCCTAACCGTATTTATGCTTGAATTAGATAATCGAGCTTTGGTCTAGAAAATGTACTTAGAACAAAAAAATATTACACTGAAGACAACTTGGTGCCTTTCTCCCTCATTTTTAGTACGTTTTTTATGGTTATGAAATAAGAATGTTTGGATTTCGAAATGTTTAACGATTTATATTAGTCCGTACTTTATGGATGGTTTGTATCTTTTTATTTATATGGTAACCTAAATTATAAAATAATTAAAAGACTAACTACCTTTCTGGTATAAAACTAAACTATCTATTGTTATAATAATAATTTTTCTAAAATGTAATTGTTATTTAAAAATATTTTTCTAACAAAATAAGTTCTTAATCTGCGCCTGCGAGTTGGAATTATTACTAGAATTTTTTTTTATTATGTGCTCTTAATAATTAACATACTTAATATTTTTTATTCTATACTTTTTATTTACATTTTTTATGACATTTAAAACAGGTTAATGTATTTCAACATCTTCAAATAAAAGAGTTAATTGATACATGTGTATCCGATTATATGAGAAAATACCCTTCACTTCAATATATAAGCTCTTGTTCTTATCTTTTTAGTTAGCATAGAACTATTTATATTTTTTTTTACACCTTTATTGAATAATGTATTGCATTCAAATTTACATTCCCATTAAAGATAATGATCATTGGTATCTAATGGTCATAATCTTGGAACTAAAAGTTATTTTCTATTTGGACTCTAATCTGTTACCTAAAAGCAAGAAACAATGGACTGAATTTACTAACACTCTAGTTCTGATCTAGACCATTTCAATTGATGTGCCTCTGTGTCAATGATACCTCCTTGCAAATAATAATGCTATTCATGTTTCATAGATTATTGTTTTGTCTTAGATTATTTCTTTATCATATTTGAAGCTTGTCCTTTTGAGCATGGTGAGTTCTCTGGTGGTTGGTCTTCTCAAACAATTGAAGTAGTTCACGATGTGCAGCCTCCCCCAACATGCCAGGAAGATTCTGCCTTATAGGTACTAAACTGGTTCAATATGGAATATTCATTCAATCCCATGATACCAACTAAGATGACAATGCCAATCATTTTATTTCTTATATGTTTTAGAAATTTTGTAAAACCTTGTTATTTGCTTCTTTTATTGGGCTCTCTAGTGACCTCCTGATTTTAAATTTGTTTTTTCTCTTTTTATTTACTGCTTTTAGATTTCTGAAAATCAAGTACTAATCATAACTATCATAGACCTGATTTTGGAACCCTCCAATAAATTGAGAAAGACAATTATGGACAACACTAGTGAGCATTGGATTCAACTCAACGAACTCAACCAACCATAGTTTATTTGTTATTTATATGCCTTAGTTTACAGTATCTAGTTTTAATAGTGTTAAGTTGAGATAGTTAAATGCTTGTTGCAATTTATATTATTTGATACTAGTTTTCAGATTATTTAATTGCTTAACATTTATGAAATATTGTGGCAATTTATCAAATGACATTATTCCAGTATGAAATTGATACTAATTTTTTTGCCTATTTTATCGAGTTGTTTTAACAATAATTGGATCATCGTTGACAATGCCTGAAATTTGGGTATGAAAGAAACTAGACTTTTATCTGCAAGTTGTGCAGAGATAAAATGATGATTTTTTGAACAACAATTATTAAATGATCCCATTATTGGATGAATTCACACAAGGTAATGGTGACGTGCACTTTATACCAGATAACAGAGTTGTATCTTGAGGAGGAGGCTGGAGTTCTAAAGAAGGAAGCGCTCCATTCGTTACATGGTGAACATTATTGTTGACAAGCCTGTGCATATTAAATGTAAAAGTGAATGGAGGTGGAGGTAAAAGTGATTACGTAGTTGGTTGTGGAGGAAGGGTAACTGAGCTAGTTGCTAAATTACCAGACAAAGGCCTAGACAATAGAACTGTGAAAATTGTTGGCTTATTAAGTGTAGGTATCAACATGGAGGCTAAAAAAGGAGTATTCAGTATTATATTTCAATTATAACTCTAATATATTTCAATTATTTTCTTAATCAAGTAAAAATTTAAGTGTTCAATTAATTAAAGATGAAAGGAGTATTCAGTATTATAGAAAAGTTTATATTTTAATTGGTTCCACCTTTGAGACATTATTCACTTCTTCATATGGGCTATGAACTCAATAGTATAGTACATGATCTACTATACTTTAGCTGTTGCTGAATTCATCAAAAGATTATATAATTGTGAGGGAGAAACTACTAGAAAAGAAAATATGAAAGGATAAAAAAAAATAGTTCACTATGTGTTGCACTTTTCAACTTCTATCAACCCTATCCTAATGCAAGTTTAGAATTTCAAATACCCAAGGGTCTCTTCCCATGCTTGTAAATGGATCCCAGTTAGCAAACTCTTAAGTTTAGAATTCTATCTTAAAGACTATAGCACAAGACAGATAATCATTATGTTTATACATGATCAATTTGATAATACCACTTTCATATAGGAGATTTAACTCTCAATATAAAGCACATTTACAACAAAATCTTATCAAATTAGAAGTGAAATTATAAAAAATACTCCATAAAAGATTGTAAAGAATCATATTACACACTTGGCTGCACTTTTTAAATGGACATTATTGAAGTAAAATTATGGGGTTGAAATATTTCACTGTTGTTAGTCAACATTTCTTAAGCAAAATCTAAAAAAATATAGGTAATTTCTCTAGTATTCGAAGTGATGTCGATGAATAAATAAAGTATTTAAAATAAAAATTTAAGAAAAGCACTAGCAGCTGATTTGATGTTACCTCTACTTCACATCCCTAATGTCATCAACAACATACTAATTACAGCCTCAAATATTTACTATATCAGACTTAGTATATGATCAAATTAAATGTCTGAGAATGCTATATGAATACAACCCAACCAAACCATACAATCTCATTATAACAAAATTAAAGGAGAAAAAAATATAACCCCCTTATAATTAACAATCTGATTACAAATCAATTGCACATGTAAACCCTACTCTCCAATTTATGAATAACCTCATAAAAGCATGTCTTACCCTCAGAGGTAGGCCGTAAAGTAAACTCTAGAAAATGATTGAGCTTCCTGTACAGAGAATTTCACATACCCAACCACCTCAACTTTTCATATCTAATACTTAAGATATCATACCATCTTAAGATACCATACCATAGCTATCAATAACTAAATGATATCTCCTAAACAAATAAAGCAATCTAATAATGAAAAGGAAACAAAGGAAATTTAAGAAACAATAACACCAGCAGCACCAGATCTAACTAGTACAAAATGAATTTCATTAACCCTATTAAACACAGTGAATAACTTATTCACCCTGTTCTAAAATTTAAAAGCTTCAAAGTGATGTAAACATGTTCCAAATCAAAATCTAAAAAAAAATAGAAAAAAAACAAAGGAATTTAAACTCTTCTTTGGTTGATGCAATGGATGGTTCACAACTCTGTGTCATCGTCATCATTCGCCCCTGAAATTTAAGAGATATTTTTAAATTTATAAAAAAAAGGAAAGTATAGTAAAAAGTAAAAAATAAATTTAAAACATTTTATATCATCAAAATCGAAATCCATTGAAGACTCAGTCTCGCCACCACTCTCTTCGTAATATGTTGAGGAAGCTAAATATTCCTGGATAATAGTTATAAATAGGAAGGTTAATGAGATACCAAACAATATTATACGTAACAAAATATACTCAACAAATTTATTGTACTTACATATTCATCATCAAACCATTCGGTGTGAACATACTCATCACTTTCAGCATCTATCAAGGAGTAGTCTTCACCCTCACCATTCTCCACATTGTCACCATCAAATTGGGGAGTCCTTTCATCCATTTTTCTCATGAAACATGTAGTTATATTATGAACTCCTTTGCGACAGTAGCTGCAATGCTTAGGCTTCCTTGTGGTCTCTGTCTCAAAACTTCTATTCTTTTCACGGCCTTCATATATGTATTCCGCATGTCCTTCCATCATGTTATCGTTTTCACTATGAGCCTTAATCTATAAAAGTATATTTACCAATTCATTAAATACATTCCTTTTTAGGCTCCTTTCATTCATAACTTGTTTACACCAATGTGCCAAACATGCACGCCAACTGATAGCTAAGGGATCCTTGATGAGCGGATATTTTATACGCTTTTTGGGGGGTAATTTCATGTAGATTTTAGTATGTTTTAATTAGTTTTTAGTAGAATATCATTAGTTTTCAGGCAAAAATCATATTTCTGGACTTTACTATGAGTTTGTGTATTTTTCTGTGATTTCAGGTATTTTCTGACTGAAATTGAGGGAGCTGAGCAAAAATCTGATTTAGGCTGAAAAAGGACTGCTGATGTTGTTAGATCCTGACCTCCCTGCACTCGAAATAAATTTTCTGGAGCTACAGGAGTCCAATTCACGCGCTCTCAATTGGGTTGGAAAGTAGACATCCAGGGCTTTCCAGCAATATATAAGAGTCTATACTTTGCGCAAAGATAGACGACATAAACTGGCGTTCAATGCCAGTTCCATGTTGTAGTCTGGCGTCCAACGCCAGAAACAGGTTACAAGTTGGAGTTCAACGCCCAAAACACGTTACAACCTGGCGTTCAACTCCAGAAACAGCCCAAGCACGTGAGAGGCTTAAGTCTCAGCCCCAGCACACACCAAGTGGGCCCCAGAAGTGGATTTATGCACCAATTATCTTAGTTTACTCATATTCTGTAAACCTAGGTTACTAGTTTTCTATTTAAACAACTTTTAGAGACTTATTTTGTACCTCATGACATTTTCAGATCTAAATTTTATACACTTTGACGGCATGAGTCTCTAAACCCCATTGTTAGGGGTGAGGAGCTCTGCAGCGTCTTGATGAATTAATGCAATTATTTCTATTTCTCCATTCAAACGTGTGTATTCCTATCTAAGATGTTTATTCGTGCTTAATTATGAAGAAGGTGATGATTCGTGACACTCATCACCTTCCTCAATCCATGAACGTGTGCCTGACAACCACCTCCGTTTTACATCAGATTGAATGAGCTTCTCTTAGATTCCTTAATTAGAATCTTCGTGGTATAAGCTAGAATTGATGGCGGCCACTCTTGAGGATCCGGAAAGTCTAAACCTTGTCTGTGGTATTCCGAGTAGGATTCAAGGATTGAATGGCTGTGACGAGCTTCAAACTCGCGATTGCTGGGCGTGATGACAAACGCAAAAGGATCAATGGATCCTATTCCAACATGATCGAGAACCAACAGCTGATTAGCCGTGCTGTGACAGAGCATCTGGACCATTTTCACTGAGAGGATGGGAGGTAGCCACTGACAATGGTGACACCCTACATACAGCTTGCCATGGAAGGAACTTTGCACTTTGGAATTGAGTTGAATATTACATTACAGGAATTCAGAAGACAAAGCATCTCCAAAACTCCAACATATTCTCCATTACTGCATTACAAGTAATTAATTCACGCTCTTTTATTTTTCTAATAATTCAAACTGATAATTTTAATTGAAATCCTGACTAAGAATAATAAAATAAACATAGCTTGCTTCAAACCAATAATCTCCGTGGGATCGACCCTTACTCACGTAAGGTATTACTTGGACGACCCAGTGCACTTGCTGGTTAGTTGTGCGGATTGCAAAAGTGTGATTGCAATTTCGTGCACCAATCCTCCATCAAGCCGCCTATGTCATCATATCCTCCAGCAAGTATATGACTACATGGAATACTTATGGAGTCCCATCTCATGCATGAGCATTTAAATTCATCTTGCTCTTCATGAAAAGACACATGTCATATCATGTTAGACTTGTAAAATTTTGACACCTGATATATCATACAAGAACTTGTTTTCTTTTTATATATAACCTTCAATGTGCTGGCCTTGTGAACCATTGAACAGAACAACATAAAAATTTTCGGTTGAATGTGTGTCTGCATCACAGGTTGTCCAGTTGATGATTTAAAATCTACCAAATCCTCTCTGTGTCGTATGTAGCTCAAACAACGGTGGAAGTGTTAAAAAAATTTTGCCAAATTATGGCATGATTTAAGATATCTTTTTGGACAACATGTAGACTTTCATACATCAAAGTTGTTCTAAACCCAGAAAAAAATTTTCCTCGTATATGAGCAGTAGCTCACATGTTTCTTTTGCCATACATATCTATTATCCATTCGTGATCTTCCACCCAAAGCATCCAACCATTTTTCTCACTTTTATTCAAACACATCAACTTCGTAATCACCCAACATTAACTTTGTAAACATTTTCGTAAATTGAAGTTTGTAAATATTGCTTGTTGCATTACGCATCAAGTGCTATGCACATAACCTATGATGTGCATTGGAAAATACTTCCTGAATAGCGATAGCCATCAATGGATGACCATTCGTAAATACTGAAGTCGGTGTCTTTAATTCCCTTCATCGCTATGAGAAGTTGTTTTAATAACCACACATATATACTTTTTCTCTCATTCAAAACTATCGCAGAACCAAATATAGTGGTTTGATGATGGTGGTTAACTCCCGAGAATATTACCGCCAGCAATCTGTATATATTCTTCTTATATGTAGCATCAAATGTTAGCACATTTTCAAACAGATCGTAGTCCAACTGATACCGGCCATCACACTAAAAAATTTGCTGAAACACACCTTCTCTGCCATTCTCAACACTATATAACAAGTTTTGATCCCTTTCTACTAGCGTTTTCAGGTAAGCCATTACAGAGTTTAAATCATCAGGTAATTGTCTTCTTTACTTTGCAACTTGGTTATGCATATCCTTAATTGAAAAATTAACATTCTCATACCCACCACACTGGCTAGCTAATGACCCAAATATGTTTGGTATGCTGATCCCCACCTCTTTCATATGGTTCATTTGACTAATGTCAAGCTCAGTTATTTTCTTATGAGATCTTAACATTCTTGCTAACTTTGGGACAACAAACTCATGGTTGTGTTCATCACAAAAATCTCTCACTACCCAACTCTCAGTTATCACATACAAGAAAACATGAAGTCTATTCATACAACCACATCTTGTCTCTGGTTTTGACTCCCTAACTCGATTTTTTAGCTTGTTCCATTTTTCTAACCTATAGCCTTCACAAAAACAAACATATATTTTTTTCTCTAACTTTTCCATCAACTTTTCTACTGCTAATCTTTCACACACTGAAGCCTCTCGTCTTGGCATATGAATTATAAAATTCGAATGTCAAGCCAAGATCAGCAAAGTGAAAGTGATAAATATTTTCTATAGATAGACCTGAGAAATCGATCTTACTAATATCTTCCTAAGAGCTGATATGATATTGATCCATATCCACCGCGTCAGAAGTTGCATCGATCTTCATCGACATGATCACTAACATTATTCCTATTTTCATCCATTGTGTGTCTGACTATTCGATGCTAACTATAATTTATGGTGACTTAAGTTAATTACCCCGTAAAATAGCACAAATTAGTTAAAAATTTATAATCAAATAATCAAACTAACCAATGACCATTGAATTTGCAAATATAATCACAATAATAATTTTTGAATTTGCAAACAGACTAACAAAACTAAACAACAATAACAAATAAAAAATAGAACAAAAATTATAACTAGAACATCAAAAATAGAATAAAAAACACAAAAATTAAAATCAGAATCATAAAAATAAATTCAAAATTTTTTAATCCTCATCAAACAAAACCCAAAAAATTCAAACAACCAAATAAAAAGGAACAAAAAATGAAATTAATGAAGTAAATTCATACTTAAAACTGAGGTTTTATTGGAACTCTCGAAGTGGAGAAGAAGGGAAAGATGGAGCACCACGGCGCTGACGACGACTCGAAAAGTGAAGAAAAAAGAGAGAAGAGAAAAGAGAAGACGGAGAGAAAGAACCTAGAAACGACGTCGAAAAATGGGCTGAGACCGGTAACAAGTGCTGGATTAGACAGTGACGGTGACGACAAAGACAAGAAAAAAATGAAATGGATGGTGATAGTTCTGGATAAATTAAAGAGTGCGATGAGTTTACAAAAAAAAAAAAGAATTAAGATTCCACTTGATGAATTTAAAAAATGTTTATGATAAATATAAAAGAAATTATTATTAAACTCCTATATAAGATATATTTGTAAATTATGTTTTGTGTATATTAAAAAATTCGAATGACTTAAACTTACTATAAACAGGCCCTACAAAAAACAGTTGCTCAAGTGATATACTAGTGAATTCTAGTGTTGTAACTAAATATCTATGACATTATGTTTCACACTAAAATAGTAGAGTGGGGTGATCTACCGATAAATGATTGTACATCAGAGCCATACCTCCTCCACAAACTACAGGATATAATAACGGAAAAAAGTTTGGGATTTTTTTAGCTATAATTAGTAAAAAAAAAAATTAATTTATTTTATTTATATAATTTAATAATATTTTAATTTTTTTCACTCTCTTATCACTTTACTTATTATATTCCTAACTATTTTCATATATTAATCATATTAATTATAATATCATATTCCTAATTATTAAACATCTTTTGAATTACTATTTAATGTTTTCTTTTATAAATTGAATTTTATATTTATTGAATATCACTTAATGATATTCATTAAGTGACTTTAATTGTGATTGATTTATAATTTCTTTGTTTCATTTTAGCATCATTGCAGGAGTAGAAGAAACGTAAAGGCCTTATTTTATTTCATTATCATTGCTAGAAGAAACATAAAAGTCGCATAGGCTCAGGCAAAAATCACTTTAGTGTAATTGAAGTACAATCCGGAACGTTGATATTAAGTACCTAAAAATCACAACTTTAATTCAATTGGAAGTACAATTGGAATATGCCAAATAAAGAAATTCACAATAAGTTCTAGTTATCATTTCAAATGGTATGTCATTTAAATTCAATCTTAATACGATGTGTAAGTTAGAAGGAGTTGAAAAATTTGAAGAACAGACAGAATTATTCGATAAAGTTATTGTCAATCAATTAATTTTTAAGAATATGAAAAATTACACTAATTTTTATGAGATATGATAATAAATTGATTTAATTTTTTATGTATTTTTATATGCAGTTATAATTATACTGTATTAACTAAGTTTATACACAAAATATACATAAGTTCATATACATAACATTCATAATTACATACAACTAACATCTAAAAATTAAATTAATATTTATTAGTTATTACATTCATATATATATATATATATATATATATATATATATATCATTTTTTAGTTATTACATAAGTAACTATCAAGTTAACATAGAAGTTTTCAAATTTTACCATAATTGGATTTGACAAAAATGCCAAATTCTTAAATTAATTTATTCAGATGATAAATTTACTCATAACATTTATAAGTTCATACATATAACGTCCATAATTTTATATTTATAACATTTATAATTTCGTACGCATAACATTTATAATTTCATACATATGATGTCCATAAATAATAAATTTTTATAATTAGTATTACCAAATTTTAAATTATGTGTCTTATTGTATTTATCAAATTATCTCATATGTGCACTAATGGGTCATAATATTAATTAGTTTAATTTTTTTATTTAATATTTATATGTATGCTTATTTTTATTGATTTTAATATGATGAGTTAATACTTAACTTTAAAAATTTATTTTTTTAATTTTTGTTTATATTTATTTTTTATTTTCTAATAGTTTATATGTAAAGAGTTGTATAGTAAAAATTGTTAAATTTTTTTAATTCAACATCCATAATTTTATATGTATAACATTATAATTTTAAACACATAATATCTATAATCAATGAATTGGTGCTAATTTATTATTTATTATTTTATTTTGTAAGTAAAAAATTAATAATTTTGGTCGTTTCTAATTTTTAATAAATAGAGACTAATCAAATTTAAGATATTTTTATTTTTTATAATGTATTGAAAAAATTTGAGATTTTTAGGATTAAAAATATTAGAATCTAAAATTTTTATTTGAAAAAAATATATAGAATTATGAATGTAATAATGAAAAAATGGTTTGAGATTTGGTTCACAATAAATTTAGAATTGGTTTTTTGTGTAATTAAATGAGAGAAGATAATTATAAAAAAATTAATTATGTCAATTAAGTTAAAAAAATAATTTATACTCTTTTATTAATATAAATGTTATTAACTATGTCTTTTTTTTTATTATCTACAATATTTTGACTATCTAACATTAACCAGACCCTCATATATATTATCAGCTAATCATTTGGGTTGAATTTGTTTCATATAATTGAAGCCATAATAATAACAATTTAACTAACTTGTGTCTTAAACACACATTTTAAAAATATGATAATAGAAACTTTTAATATTTTAAATGTATTTAATGTTCTATAAACGTAAAAAAATTAATTTTTACAATAACTTTTATAAAATATTTTTTTATAGTATGCTTAATGTATGTCCTTAGAACACAAGTTAGCAAAACTCTAGTAACAATATACTCTTCTCTTTAAAAAGAAAACAAAAATATTATTCATACATCAAAATCAGTTACTAATATATATTTATGTATAAATATATGTTTAATTTAATTTATTTTTAGTGTATATTTATATTTTAACATGTATTTTATACTGATAACTGATTTTAAAAATTAATTTTAATATACACATAGCATAGCCTAAGAAAAATAAAATCACGTCAACACATGCGTGCTTTGGTAAAGATTGTTTTATTTACAAAAATAAGGACACCATGTAAAATATATGCTTTTCTAAAAGTTTAGTTACAATTAGTATTTTTGTCTGCATTACGTCATTATAGGAATAATATAAATCTTTTGAAATTATATTGATTTTATCCTGAAATTATAAATTATGGCAAAAAATTTATAAGATTAAATTATTTTTACAAAATAATTGTAGGACATAAAAATTTTTATCGGCTAAAAAGATTAAGGTTTTTGTAGATAAAAAAATAAATAATAAAACTTTTAATTATTATTTTCACGTAAAAGAGTTTAATTTTTACTATAATTAATTTTAACATTCATTATCTAAAACTTGAAAGAATTTAATGTATATACTTTTATATTTGATTAGATGTTAAGTCTGTTGCACAAATAAAAATAATTAATTTCATGTTTGTTATTTAAAATAATATTTTTTTATATATAAAAATATAATTAGATATTAGTATAAAAAATTTATATTAATAGTCATAAAATTAACTCAAAATCATCTTTTTGAAATTAAATCTTGATTCTAATTATTCATAATAATAATAATAATAATAATAATATTTTCTTCAAATTATATGTAATAAAAATTTGAAAGAAGAGAGATAAAAATATATATTAAAAAGATAAGCGATGAAAATTTAAAACTAAATAAAAATGATAAATAACATGCATATAACAATAATTTATTTTTATATGAATAATAATATGACAAAAAAATTTATAACTTTATGAATTTATTTTGAGTTATATTATTTTATTAATTTTATATTTTGTAAAACAAAAAGATAGAAAGAAATAGAGAATGAGAGAGAAAAAAGAGAAAAAAAATTAGAAAGAGAGAAAGTGTTTGTGAATTTTGGAGAAAAATATTTTATTTTAATTGTAATAAAGAATATTTCGTGATATATTTTGTTTTGTTAAATTAGTAATATAAAATATAAAGTATAAATTATAAGTTATATATAGAGCGAGTGAAAATGGTAGAAAAAAAATAAAGAAGGAAAGAGAGGTAGATAAGAGGATGGAAGAAAGGAGTTTATTAATTTTGAAAGAAAATTTTCTTCTCAATTTTAATGAGAGAGTGTCATATGATACATTTTAATTTTTAAATCAATAATATAATAATATAACTATATTTTAATTTTAATTTTAATATTTTAATTTTAGTTTTAATTTTAATTATATGAAAATATCATGTTATATATTTTGACTGACAAATTTATAATTAGTCATTTATAATAATATATAAGAGAGATAGAGTGAGTAAAAAAATAAGATAGAATTTTTTTTAATTTTAAAAAAAATATTTAATTTAAATTATAATAAAAAAATAACATATAATATATTTTAATCGTAAAATTAATAAAATATAATAGATATTCACTGTTCATTTAGTTTTCTTCCTTAAAAAAATTCCTAATAATAATAAGTAGTAACAATAGGTCTTGTAATAAAAAAAAATCCCTAACAGCGATAAGTGGCATCTATGAATATACACGACAACACGACCTGCAATAGACAGAATGAGATTTATTATATATTATTAATTTTATAATTAAAATGTATTATATATTATTTTTTTATTATAATTAAAATTAATTTTTTTAAATTAAAGAATTCTCTTTTTTTTATTAATTTTATAATCAAAATGTGTTACATGTCATTCGTTTATTGTAATTAAAGTCAAATCTTTTTATCTAAAATTAAAGAATTTTTTTCCCTACTAATTTTACAACTAAAAATCTAAAATGTATCATATGTTACTCCCTCGTTGTAATTAGAATTAAATCTTTCTCTCAAAAATTAAAAAGTTCTCCCCTCCTCCCTCTTTCTTTCTTTATCTCTCTCATTCTTTCAACCATTCTATCTATTTTATATATCATTATCAATGACTAACTATAAATTTGACAATAAAAATATGCAACATGACATTTTTTAATTAAATTAAAATTAAAATATTGAAATTGAAATTGAAATATACATATATTATGTATCATATATTATTATCTAATTTAATAACCAAATGTGTCACATGACCACATTTTTATTTTTAATATTGGATTAACAATGGTGTTTTTCTTAATTGTGAACTGTTGTGGTATTTTTCTAAAATGTGAGATAATTTAATTTAGGGAGTAGAAATCGGACCGTCCGATTTTTAAGAGGTACAGAAATCAGACCATCTGATTTGTATACTCGGACCCTCCAATTTGTGTTTAAAAAATTAAAAAAATTGGAGTACACAAATCGGACCCATATTTTTTTAATTTTTTAACATACCCCAAATTTTTTAATTTTTTAAACACAAATCGGAGTGTACCTCGCATCATTTTAAAAATCACCAAAATTTATAATGTTAAAGTATATCACTCATCCTACTTTCATATCTAAATTTTTTATCCTCACATGACACTCTCTTATTAAAATTGAGAAAAAATATTTTTTTCAAAAATTAATAAATTCCATTCCTAAATTATCTCATCTACCTCTCTCTATTTTTCTATTTCTCTCTACCATTTTCATTTCATATATAATTTATATTAATAATTTGACAAATCAAAATATGTCATCTAATATTTTTTATTACAATTAAAATAAATTTTTTTTCTAAAATTTACATATTCTCACTCTCATTTTTCATCTTTCTCTCTCTTTTCTCTCATTCTCTATTTTTTTACTTTTCTATTCTACAGAAAACAACTACAAAAAAAACAAAATTAACAAAATAATATAATTTAAATAAAAAATATTATTATTATATACATATTTTTTAAATTTTTTATTTAGTTTTAAATTTTTACCACTTATTTTTCTAATTTTTATTTTTATTTCTCTTCTTTCAAATATTTATTATATATAATTTGGAGAGAATACTGATATTATAATTAAAAGTTAGAATTAAGATTCAATTATTTAAAAAAATAATTTTAAATTAATTTTATAACTATTAATATATTTTTTATGTTATTATTTAATTATATTTTTATATACATAAAAAAAACATATTATTTTTAAATAGTAATTATAAAAATTAATTATTTTTATTGTGCAATAAATTTAATACCTAATTAAATATAAAAATATACACATTAATTTGTTTCAAATTTTAGATAACAAATATTAAAATTAGTTATTAATAAAAAGATTAGATTTTTTTATATAAAAATAATAATTAAAAATTTTGTTATCGTCTAGTAATTTAATTTATTAATTATATCTTTATAATATTTTAAATTAAAAAAAATTCGAATCGAATTGAATATAACCGGATTCAAAGATTTAAGGTGCGAATAAAATTCTGATTGAAAAATTTAAACACGGAAACAAAATTAAAATGAAATTTAAACTTTATCGTATTTTATCTATTGCCACTTCTATTTGTGATTATTACTACTTGATGAGCAGTGACGGACCTAGGCACAATAATGAGGGGGCACTTGCCCCCATGGTGTTTTTAATTTTTGTTTTAAAAAATAAAGTTATATATAAAATATGCCCCCACTTTAAATTTTAAATGACCCCACTATAAATAAAATAAATTCAATTAGCTAAAGTTTGAAGTTTATTTTTTTTATTTTTTTATCATTTTGACTATTATTTAACCTAAACAAATTTAATTATTGTACCGTCACTCTTTTATTCCCTTAAACCCTCTTCTTATTTTTATATTTTTAACATTCTTTTTCTATTCATTATCTAGTGGTTATCTTCTCTTCATCAAAAAGTAAATTTAAATTCTCCAATTTTTTTATATAACTCTTCATGACTCTATGTATCTTTTAATTTCATTGTTTTTCTTTTTGATATTTTCAATTACAATTTTTAATTCAAACAATTATAGTTTAGGTATTAATCTAATATTTTATTTTTTTGTAACTTTATATATTTTATTTTATTCTCAATTTATTCATCTTTATTATTTATTTTTTATCTTTTATTCTATTATATGTACCTATGTTGCATATAAAATTTTAAAATGAACTGATTAATTTACTAATTTAGAATATATTTTTATTTTTAAAAATAATAATAAAAAATATTTTAATTACAATATATAATTAAACAGATGCATAAAATCTTTTATCTAACATTATATTAAAATTAAATTAAAAAATATATAACAAATTTAATTATTTAAAAAAAAGAAAGAAAAAAATTGTAAATTATGTTTCTATTATTTTATATAAACATATTTTTCATATAAAGATTTAATTTTTCTAGTATTTATATATAGTTCTAATTTCAAATTATAAATACTAATGTATTATTAGGCGTTAATGTGCCAGTTAATTCAGTCTTTTATTATTAAATGTCTATAAAAAATTAGTTAGGATAATAAGTTATCTATAATTTAATTAAAATATTTTAATTTCAAGTTTTAAAAATAAAAAATATTTGTTATAAATTATATATAATGAATAGTATTTTAAGAATAAAAGTGTTCATTAACTCTTTTTAATTTTTATATCTCCATATAATTAATAATATTTAACAAAATTTATTTAATATATATATTTTTGCCCCCACTCCTAAAATTTTCTGGGTCCGTCACTGTTGATGAGTTAAGTTGAGTTGAGTTGAAAAGAGGCAAGCAACAATACAAAGAAGAGACATTCTCGAAATGGGAGGCTTGGAAGCATTGGTAAAAGATGCGATACATGATATCATATCATATTCATATATGGGGGACCTTGATCGAGAGAAAGCCAAAGCGACGTGGCTCTTCACGTGGTGTGCCCAAAAACGACGGAGCACATGAGCAGAAAGGCTAAGAGAACAACTTATCCGATGAAAACGCCACGCCGTTTATATTGACCATTCTTTAATTCATTTCTCCCCCTGCAACCTGCACCCAACACCCTGGGGGCTCAAATCTCCAAAACATAAATATTCAAACAACAACTATTTTCTATCCTTAACGTCATGTTTGAATATTACTTTTTTCTACATATTGAAATATTTTTTCGGAGTTAACAATATAGAAATACGAAATATAGAAATCTGTTTGGTTAAAGAGCATAGATAAATATATGATTCTTACTTTATCTCAAATATATCAAATTATATAAGTATTTTTAAGAAATAATAACATAAATTTATTTGTCTCTGTCTATTTGTCTTCATTTCTAATAGTACTAGAAGTCTCTAGTACGAGTAGTAAAATGGATCGAGAATTTGCAAGTTAAGATGATTGTCGAATCGTCTGATTATAGCAGCAAGGGTGGTACCTGCAAAGACACTCCGATGTTTAAATTAGAATAGATCTGAGAAGTATAAGGTGTGTAAAATGAGTGACGTACTTGAGGAGTCTATGACTCCCCTTTATATAACTGGAAGTAGTTATCTTATCTTATCTTATCTTAGCAGATAAGATAATGTATTTGAATGTTGGTTAGCAATTATAGGACTGATTCGGTCCGCAAAGAGCGTCAAGGTCCAGTTATCCGGGTTAGGGTTGGGCTGAATTGAGGACCCGGAAATTGAGTCTGTAACAGTTGCCCCCGAAACGAGAGGTTGAGGGTGCTCGGTCTCATCGCTGAGGAAGCTTTTCCAGTTTCTATTTGCGTGATTTTAAGGAGTGCGCCATTCGGGTTTCCTAGTCGATGTCGGGGATTCGGGGAGCGCCAGGCCGTCCCATGGTTGGACAAGAGGCGCGTCGTCACATGCAAGATCAGAAAACTGTGGAGTGGTTTGGTGTCTCATCACATGCCTGTTGCTTTTCTCGAAGGGGATTTGTCAGTTGCGCTCTCCAAGCATTATAATGACATTTAATGCGAAGGGACATTTTGGTTTCTCTTTCCATTTTTGCCCTTTGTCCCTTCGCGTCTCTTTTTGAAATGCTTAGTTTTATTTTGTAACCGTTCCCATTTCTTTTTATTTCCTTCGCTCGTGGTTCTTTCCTTCTTCTTTCGCTCTATTTCGCATTCTTCTCTCTGTAACTTTGATTTTCTAGTTCGTTCGTGTATTGCGTGGTTGCTTGTCCTACGCCACACGCTAATTCTTTTTGTTTACTTCAGATTATTTCAGGAATTAGGTGGTATTTTCTCTACTTCTTCTCTTTTGGTGCATGTTTTGACTGTCTATTTTTTTGCGTTTTTCCTATGTTTCCTTCATTTGGTTTGTTCTCTGGATAAGAGTATTGAATTGTTAGAGAGAGTGAGCACCATTATTTTCGAGTGTAGTTTGTGTCTGTGATAGGTAGATGGGTGTGGACGAAATTGTGATCCTTAATTAATGGCTCCTTGGCATGTGCCAAGGAGAACTAATTTAACTAACTGATTACTTGCACAATTCCGTTCAACTGACCAGCAAGTGTACTGGGTCGTCAAGTAATACCTTACGTGAGTAAGGGTCGAATCCATAGAGATTATTGTTTGAAGCAATCAATATTTATTTTATTAGTCTTAGTTAGGATGTCAACAAGGTTATTTGGATTAAAAGTGAATACTGGAATTGATAAAAGGGAACAATGTTACTTGATTTGCAGCACTGGGAATATGTTGGAGTTTTGGAGATGCTTTGTCCTCTGACTTCAACTCTTCCTTGAAATCCTCTTCTCACACGCAGGTTCCTTCCATGGCAAGCTCTATGTAGGGTGTCACCGTTGTCAGTGGCTACTTCCCATCCTCGCAGTGAAAACTATGCTCACGCCTCTGTCACAGTACGGCTAATCACCGGTTGGTTCCGCTCCTACTGAAATAGAATCACTCTTTTGCGTCTGTCACCAACGCCCAGCAGGTTAAAGTTTGAAGCACGTCACAGTCATTCAATCCCGGAATCCTACTCGGAATACCACAGACAAGGTTTAGACTTTCCGGATTCTCATGAATGCTGCCATCAATCCGGCTTATACCACGAAGATTCTGTTGGGGAATCTAAGAGATATTTATTCAATCTGATGTAGAACGGAGGTGGTTGTCAGGCACACGTTCA